>NC_047026.1:32468759-32768759 GCF_902652985.1 Pecten maximus
TTGTTAGTTTTGTGTTGGTTTTAGGTTTTTATGTGTTTGTTGTGGTAGAGTTTATGTGTGGTGTTTTGTATTATATGTTTTGTGTGATTTTTTGTTTGGTGGGTAGTTTGTTGTGTGGTAGTGTTATTGTTTTGTGGTAAGTTTTTTTGTTTGGTTTTTATTTTTGTTGGTATTTTGTGTTTTGTTGGTTTTTGTGTGTTGTGTTGTATTTTGTTGGTGGGGTAGAGTTTATTGTGTTGTGTGGTTTAAATTTTTTGTTGGTGGTGTGTGTTATTGTTTGGTGTGGTAGGTTTTATGTGTTTGGTGTGTCAGTGTATTGTTTGGGTTTGTGGTAGGTTTTTATGTGTTGGTTTGTCGTGTTTGTTGTGTGTGTTATTTTGTGTTTGGTTTTTTGTTTGGGTTGTGTTGAGTTATATGTTGGTTGGTCGTTATGTGTCGGTGTGGTAGAGTTTTTGTTGGTGTGTAGTTTATTGTGTGGTTGGTTAGGTTTATGTGTTTGGGTGTAGGTTTTCTGTGTTGGGGGTGTATGTTGTGTGTTTTTATTGTTGGTTGTGTGGTGTTTTCTTTGTGTTTTTGTTTCTTTTTTTTTGGTTTGTAGTCGCGTTTTCTTTTTGTGTTTGTTGTTTTTTTTGGTTGGTTTGTTTGTGTTGTGTGGTCTTTCTTGTGTTTGTGTGGTCGCGTTTTCTCTGTGTTGGTGTGGTTCTTTTTTTTTTGGTTGCTCTTCTCTTTGTGTTGTGTTGTGTCGCTTTTTTGTTTGTGTGTCGGTTTCCTTGTGTGTTGGTGTGTCGTTTTTTGTTGTGTTTCGTTTCTTGTTGTTGGTGTCTGTGTTTTTTTTTTTCTCTTTGTTTGGTTTTTTGTTGTTTTTGTTTTTTTGGTCGGTTTTCTTGTTGTGTTTGTGTTCTAGCTTTTTTTTTGTTGTTGGTGTTTTTTTGCTTTTTTTGGGTTTTCTTTTTGTTTGGTGTGGTCTGTTTTCTTTGCTTCTGTGTTTTTTTTTGTTGGTTTTGGTTCTTTTTGTTGGTTTTGTTTCTTTTGTTGGTGTGGTCGTTTTTTGGTGTGTCGGTTTTTTTTGTTTGGTGGTTCGTTCTTTTTTGTTTGTTCTTCTTTGTTTTGTTTTGTTTTCTTTTCTTTTTGGTTTTTTTCTGTTTGTGTTTTGTGTTGGTTGTTTTTTTTTGGTGTGGTCGCGTTCTTTTGTTGGTGTGGGGTCTTATGTTTGGTGTGGTCGCGTTTCTTTGTTGTGGTGTCGTTTTTGTGTGGTGGGTGGTTTCTTTGGTTGTGTTTTCTTTTGTTGTGTTTGTTGTTTTCTTTTTTGGTTGGTGTTTCTTTGTGTTTGGTGTGGTGGTTTTGTGTTGTGTTTTTTTGTTTGTTGGTGGTTATGTCTTTGGTTTGTGTGTTTTCTGTGTTTGTTTGGTGGTTTTTTTTTGGTGTGTGGTTTGTTTTTGTTTATATGTTTTTGTGTGTTTGTGTCTGTGTATCTGTGGTTGGTGTGGAAAGGTTTTGTGTTGGTTGGTTATATGTGTTGGTGTGGTAGAGTTTATATGTGTTGGTGTGGTAGAGTGTATATGTGTTGGTGTGGTTTAGTTGTTGTGTGGTGTGTGTTGGTGTAGAGTGTTATGTGTTGGTGTGGTAGAGTTTATATGTGTTGGTGTGGTTAGTTTATATGTGTTGGTGTGGTGAGTTTATATGTGTGGTGTGGTAGTCTATATGTGTTGGTGTGGTGCGTATATTGTGTTGGTGTGGTAGAGTGTATATGTGTGGTGTGGTAGTTATGTGTTGGTGTGGTAGAGTTTATATGTGTGTTGGTGGTAGAGTTTATTTGTGTTGGTGTGGTAGAGTTTATATGTGTTGGTGTGGTAGGTTTATGTTGGTGTGGTCTATATGTGTCGGTGTGGTAGAGTATATGTGTTGGTGTGGTAGAGTGGTATATGGTGGTGTGGTAGAGTTATATGTGTTGGTGTGGTAGAGTCTATATGTGTCGGTGTGGTAGTATATGTGTGGGTGTGGTAGAGTTTATATGTGTTGGTGTGGTAGAGTTTATATGTGTTGGTGTGGTAGAGTTATATGTGTTGGTGTGGTAGAGTCGTATATTGTCGGTGGTGGTTTTGGTTGGTGTTATTTTTTTTTGTTGGTGTGTTATTTTGTGTGGTGTGGGTTTATATGTGTTTTGGTTTTATTATGTGTTTGGTTTATGTGGTTGTGGTAGTTTTGGGTTGGTTTTTATGTTCGGTTGTAAGTTTTGTGTTTGTGTTTTTTTTTTTGTTTTTGTTTGTTTGTTTTATTTTTGTTTGTGTTTTTATTTTTTTTGTTTGTTTTTTATTTGTTTGTGTTTTTTTTTTCTTTTTGTTGGTTTATTTTTTGTTTTGTGTGAAATTTCTTTTGGTTTTTGTTTTTATCTTTGTGTTTTTTTTTTGTTTTGTGTGTCTCTTTTGTTTTTGAATTTTGTATAGTTTTGTGTGTTTATTGTTCTTTTTTGTTTCTTGTTTTTCTGTGTTTTTTTCTCTTGTGTTGGTGTGGTCGCGTGTCTCGTGTTGGTGTGGTCGTCTCTGTTTTTTGGGTGGTTCGCGTTTCTCTGTTTTGGTTGTGGGTCGTCTCTGTGTTGGTGTGGTGCGTTTCTCCTGTTTTGGTGTGGTGCGTTTCTTTGTGTTGGTGTGGTCGCGTCTCTCTGTGTCGGTGTGGTAGTCTCTGTGTTGGTTGGTGTCGCGTTTCTCTGTGTTGGGTGTGGTCGCGTTTCTCTGTGTTGGTGTGGTGTCTCTGTGTTGGTGTGGTCGCGTTTCTCTGTGCTGGTGTGGTCGGGGTTTCTCTGTGTTGGTGATGTCGCGTTTCTCTGTGTTGGTGTGGTCTCTCTGTTGGTGTGTCGCGTTTTCATGTGTTGGTGTGGTCGCGTTTCTCTGTTTGGTGTGGTCGCGTTTTTCTTTCTGTTGTTGGTGTGGTCGTTCTGTGTTGTGTGGTCGCGTGTCTCTTGTTGTTGGTGTCTCGTCTCTGTCTTGGTTTGTGGTCGTCTCTGTGTTGGTGTGGTCGCGATGTCTCTGTGTTGGTGTGGTCGTCTCTGTTTGGTGTGGTCGCGTCTACTTGTGTTGGTGTGGTATAGTTTATATGTGTTGGTGTGGTAGAGTTTATATGTGTTGGTGTGGTAGAGTTTATATGTGTTGGTGTGGTAGTATATGTGTTGGTGTGGTAGAGTTTATATGTGTTGGTGTGGTAGAGTTTATATGTGTTGGTGTGGTAGAGTCTATATGTGTTGGTGTGGTAGAGTTTATATGTGTTGGTGTGGTAGAGTGTATATGTGTTGGTGTGGTAGAGTTTATATGTGTTGGTGTGGTAGAGTTTATATGTGTTGGTGTGGTAGAGTTTATATGTGTTGGTGTGGTAGAGTGTATATGTGTTGGTGTGGTAGAGTTTATATGTGTTGGTGTGGTAGAGTTTATATGTGTTGGTGTGGTAGTATATGTGTTGGTGTGGTAGTATATGTGTTGGTGTGGTAGAGTTTATATGTGTTGGTGTGGTAGTATATGTGTTGGTGTGGTAGAGTTTATATGTGTTGGTGTGGTAGAGTTTATATGTGTTGGTGTGGTAGTATATGTGTTGGTGTGGTAGTATATGTGTTGGTGGTGGTCGCGTGTTCTCTGTGTTTGGTGTGGTCGCGTTTTCTCTGTGTTGGTGTGGTCGCGTTTCTCTGTGTTGGTGTGGTCGTCTCTGTTGTTTGGTGTGGTCGCTTTTCTCTGTGTTGGTGTGGTAGAGTTTATATGTGTTGGTGTGGTAGAGTCTATATGTGTTGGTGTGGTAGAGTTTATATGTGTTGGTGTGGTTCGAGTGTCTCTGTGTTGGTGTGGTCCGTTTCTCTGTGTTGGTGTGTGTTCGCGTTTCTCTGTGTTGGTGTGGTCTCGCGTTTCTCTCTGTTGTTGGTGTGTCGTCGTGTCTCTGTTGTTGGTGTGGTCGCGTTTCTTCTGTGTTGGTGTGGTAGAGTTTATCTGTGTTGGTGTGGTCGTCTCTGTGTTGGTGTGTCGTCTCTGTGTTTGGTGTGGTCGCGTTTCTCTGTGTTGGTGTGGTCCCGTTTCTCTGTGTTGGTGTGGTCGTCTCTGTTGTTGGTGTGGTCGCGTTTCTCTGTGGTTGGTGTAGGTCGCGTTCTCATGGTGTTGGTGTGGTTCGTCTCCATGTGGGTTGGGTGGTCGTACTATGTGTTGGTGTGTCGCGTGTACTCTGTTGTGGTGTGGTCAGCGTTTCTCTGTTTGGGGTGGTCGCGTGTCTCTGTGTCGGTGTGGTCGCGTTTTCGTCTCTGTGTTGTGTTGGTCGTTCTTTGTTGGTGTGGTTCTCTCCATGTTTTGGTGTGGTCCGCGTTTCTCTGTGTGGATGTTTCGCGTTGTTCTCTGGTTGGTTGTGGTCGCGTTTCTCTGTGTTGGTGTGGTCGCTGTTTATCTGTTTTGGTTGGGTAAGTCTCCTGTTTTTTTTGTGTGTCGCGTTTCTTGTGTTTGGTGTGGTCAGCGTTTTTTTCTCTGTATGTTGCGTGTGGTCGCGTTACTCTGTGTTGGTGTGGTCGAGTTTTATATGTGTGTTGGTGTGGTCCGCAGTTTCATCTTGACCATTGTCTCCCCTCACGCTTCGCATTCGTGAAAAATATTAAAATATCAGCCGCACTTGTGAAACATATTTGGTATTGCTGAAACCACTATTAGATATCCTTCATGTATTGACGTTCTTTCTTTTCACATGCTTAATTAGTTCTAGAAATGAGAGCCGTGGAAATGACAACTAAACTATCAGGTATATCAACGAGGACCAAACACGTCGAATTTTCAATCACAATAGGAAACAAAATCATCCCCAAAAGATAAGATAGCTACCATAAACCATTGTCCTACTCCTCATCAACCCTTGTGGTACGCTTCCACGTCGACAGTCGGACAAAAGTCATAAAATATATTGAATTTTTTCATACCGAAAAATAATCAGTAATGATGATACTCAAAAATAAACTGAAGATATGAAATATCATTTTCATCACAAACCCCTGTGATCCCGGTCGCTCAATTGATACGATTCCAAGTCAAGGTGTTATTGACAGTTTCTTTTATAAACTCTTGGAAACAGTTGGCGTGTATATTTGTTGATATATTCGTGTTCTGGGCAATCTTGTTTTGCAGAATTTTATCTATTTCTGCTTCTTCGACTGCACGAAAACGTTTGCGTTTCTGTTCGTCTGCAATTAACCCGAAGGAAGACAACTCCACGCAACAGAATGTGGGGGTCGCCATGCATGGGGGCACGCGGTCCTGGGATATATGTTTTCCCCCCTTCCACGTGATGCCTTTCGGCTAAAAACATGTACTGTTATAAACATTAGGTATAATACTATCATGTACCCTCTGTGTATTTGGCAATATGTAAAGTACTTTAGGTAAAACATGAATATCTCTGAATGGCAAATATTAAAACTATCTTATAATATATAGACGAGTTATATCTGTGCTATGTTTATGAATAGGTTTGTTTATAAATTGATTATGTTCAATTTTATTTTTGCAAATTTCTTTATAAATATCTATTAAGTACATGTATTCAATGAAAATTGAAGCGGTTGGACACAGCTACATTGAGTATTATATATGCATTCTCGTGGGAAGAAATTTTACGTATAAATGAGTAACAATATACATTCCATATTTTATTGAGTATTTTCGAACAAACTATTATAATTATTATAATTGTGTCTTTCTTTTCGCTAGTTTAAGGTAACTTTGTTTCTAGAGATGATGGAAATTTGATTTTTTGTGCGTTGTACTCACCATAAATTTTCCACTCGCGCCCGCCTTCCAGTGTTACTACAAGATATGTAATGTTTAACACCAAGTCGATAATGCATATCTTCGTCTACTTTTATTTTATCTAAAATGAAGTATGAAACTACAATCAGTTGCACTGAATACGACCCATATAAAACACAATGAATTGTTAATTTCCAGCTTGATGGTCAGAAACCGATCTTTGTTTTAAGTTATGATTAGAAACTTGTTAAGATGACAATGCTGGTGGACAGCCGCCTATACACGTTCGCCCGGGGTTACTGAAGTGCGAACTCCTTCAGTTTAAATTATTTACTTTTTGGTTAATTGAAATTGTATCTTTCACTTTCTCTGAGTATAGAACTCCTACCTTCTAAGTGCCATCTTATGATACAATGACATTGACTCAGCTAAGATTGGATAAACTATTAAGTGGGTTTATTTTTAAAATCATACAATTGTTAGGGTTTCTGAGTGGTGCCTGAAATATGACTTTGACTCACAATAGCGTTCCAAGAGATTTATCAAATAACCAAATAACAATTGTAGATGTTAAAAGTATTTTTGTGTAGAAATTCATTCGTTTGATCTTTGCTACTTCATACTGCAGTAAGTCCTTGTATGATATACTTTGTTTAGATACATAATACCCATTTCAATATTGTCCCCTTACTCTCCTACATAATCCAGGTGTGATTTAATTCCAGAGCACCACATAATCCAGGTATGATTTCATTCCAAAGCTTAATTTTTGAACACCTGTCTGAAGTGTTATTGACAACAATGTTACTTCAATGAAATTAAAACGATGAAATATTCATAAATGTTTGACCGACACGAGCTATATACATTATACATATGATTAAATCAATCACAGCAATAGAGACACCACAAAACTAACAGAAACGACGAGAAGAAAGGAAATCAAGAACCGCAGAGACACCACAAAACAACAGAAAGAACAACGGTAAGAAAATCAGGGTCCGCAAAGATACCACAAAACAACAAAAAGAACAATGGTAAAAAAATCAGGGTCCGCAAAGATACCACAAAACAACAAAAAGAAAAATGGTAAGAAAATCAGGGTCCGCAAAGACACCACAAAACAACAGAAGAACAACGGTAAGAAAATCAGGTCCGGCAAGATACCACAAAACAACAAAAGAGATATGGTAAGAAAATCAGGGTCCGCAAAGATACCACAAAACAACAGAAGAACAATGGTAAGAAAATCAGGGTCCGCAAAGATACCACAAAACAACAGAAACAGAGAATGCACAAACAAACAGGAAATGCAAAAACAACACAAAACCAACAGAAACTTTACTTTACTTTAACCTACAGCGTCATTCTACACGTCTCCTGCCAGGATGTTAGTTATAATCACAGTCACGCAGTTCGTATTTGTCATTATAGCAGGCATTAGTATCAAAGAATTACTAATTGACAAATAAATGAATAAATAAATAAATATCAATAAATAAATAAGATAGATAAGTAGATAAATAAATAAAAACGCCCAGACAAGACGATTTCAATGATAATCGCGATAACGTTGACTTTATACATTTTACCGCACGTGACAATATTCTGATGTCATTTTTCGCTTTGTCTGCTCAACAATTCCTAATTATAGATTTCCATCAATCGCCGAGAATAACATAATGCCACGTGATCTCTTCCAGAATAATAACAATGAAGAACGCATTCATTAATCTTTACCTATATTGAATTCATACTGTCAATAAATGCAATCTGACAACCATTCGGTGGTTGAATGTACAGCTACAAAAAATAGATGAAAACGATGGTAAATGTATTGCATTGTAATGTACCACATGTAAACGATGGTAAATGTATTGTATTGTAATGTACCACATGTAAATGTAGATAAATGTATTGTATTGTAATGTACCACATGTAAACGGGGATAAATGTATTGTATTGTAATGTACCACATGTAAATGTAGATAAATGTATTGTATTGTAATGTACCACATGTAAACGGGGATAAATGTATTGTATTGTAATGTACCACATGTAAATGTAGATAAATGTATTGTATTGTAATGTACCACATGTAAACGGAGATAAATGTATTGTAATGTAATGTACCACATGTAACCGGGGATAAATGTATTGTAATGTAATGTACCACATGTAACCGGAGATAAATGTATTGTATTGTAATGTACCACATGTAACCGGGGATAAATGTATTGTAATGTAATGTACCACATGTAACCGGAGATAAATGTATTGTATTGTAATGTACCACATGTAACCGGAGATAAATGTATTGTATTGTAATGTACCACATGTAACCGGGGATAAATGTATTGTAATGTAATGTACCACATGTAACCGGAGATAAATGTATTGTAATGTAATGTACCACATGTAACCGGAGATAAATGTATTGTAATGTAATGTACCACATGTAACCGGAGATAAATGTATTGTATTGTAATGTACCACATGTTAACGGAGATAAATGTATTGTAATGTAATGTACCACATGTAAACGATGGTAAATGTATTGTATTGTAATGTACCACATGTAACCGGGGATAAATGTATTGTATTGTAATGTACCACATGTAACCGGAGATAAATGTATTGTAATGTAATGTACCACATGTAACCGGAGATAAATGTATTGTATTGTTCCATAACATTAACAAAAACATGTATACAACATGAACTTACGTAAACATGGCAATGGTAAACACACATATAGCTAACATTTCTATCTGGGTTATAGGAGTTGATTAATTGGGATACAACAGGAAACAAAGGTCATTATTTCTGTTAGTCCTCAACGAAGCGTCCCCAACATTCACTACCGTTAGGGTAATGACTTACAGGAGTTGGTGGAGACCTTGTCGAGCACTCAGTGGGCATGTTACAAGTTTTAACTCGTCAAGTTTAAAATAACACACAATATAAAACATGGAAACAACTATTCACTGATGATAATAGTAGGACTGTTAAAATGAATTCCTTGTTTGTTTTCTTCCTTGTCGTGTGCCCTGGCAGGAGTTCGGTCTATTATACAGCCAATGTTTCCATACCTTATTCTATATTTATACTTTATGTATAGCCAAATAAAATTATTTAATTACACAGAATTGTAGGGGCGTGCTCCAGTGGCCAGCTCCTCCTTAATCCACAAAACATAGTGGTAACCCTGCTGATGGGAATTCTGCCCTGTTGATTATCTTGATGTCATGCTTCAAAACAGATATTAGATCTACATTGATATTATATATTCTCAAATCAAACAAGTATTCACTAATAAATAAAGAGAGCGAAAGTTAATTTTGTAGAGTCCCCTTCACCGAAGAAACGGAGTAGGGGTAGACATGTACTTATTACACATCGAAACACAGTGTTTATTAAATTTTAAGTCAATATTAAGATATAATCACACTTAGCAAACAAAGAAAATGTTTTATGTGCTAGAGTGCTAGGGAATAAAGTTAGCTCATGGGATATGTATCAACATGTTCGCAAGGTTTTTTTTATGATGTGGTAATTTTACTAGCGGCCGACAAACTATTTATTATTCATATTTCCAACATTATTTTTTCACCAAATATCAGATGACAATACTACTGTTTAAATAGTTTCAGGATGTGGCATTTTTACTAGCAACCGACGAAAACTATTTATTATTTATTTTTCCACATTATATTTATTTTAAATATGAACGAGATGATAATATTAATGTTAAAATAATTAGATTTATGTTGTGCTAATTTTATTAGTAACGAACAACAACTAGTATTGTTCCGCACTGTACCTATTTTATTATGAACAAGATGGTGATACTTAGGTTTAGATAAATAGTGATCAATTGTTAGAATTAGTTACAAGGGTCAATACTACCAAAGGTGAGATTTATATAAGTACTCATGCCATACATGTGGAGGAGATAGGTACTAGACATACATACTAAATATTACCAAAGGTGAGATTTATATAAGTACCCGTGACATACATGTAATTACTAAATATTACCAAAGGTGGGATTTATATAATTACCCGTGACATACATGTAATTACTAAATATTACCAAAGGTGGGATTTATATAATTACCCATGACATACATGTAATTACTAAATATTACCAAAGGTGAGATTTATATAATTACCCATGACATACATGTAATTACAAATGTACTAAATATTACCAAATGTGGGATTTATATAATTACCCATGACATACATGTAATTACTAAATATTACCAAAGGTGGGATTTATATAATTACCCGTGACATACATGTAATTACTAAATATTACCAAAGGTGGGATTTATATAATTACCCATGACATACATGTAATTACTAAATATTACCAAAGGTGAGATTTATATAATTACCCATGACATACATGTAATTACAAATGTACTAAATATTACCAAATGTGGGATTTATATAATTACCCATGACATACATGTAATTACTAAATATTACCAAATGTGAGATTTATATAATTACCCATGACATACATGTGGAGGAGATAGGTACTAGACATACATACTAAATATTACCAAATGTGAGATTTATATAATTACCCGTGACATATATGTGGAGGAGATAGGTACTAGACATACATACTAAATATTACCAAATGTGAGATTTATATAATTACCCGTGACATACATGTGGAGGAGATAGGTACTAGACATACATACTAAATATTACCAAAGGTGAGATTTATATAATTACCTATGACATACATGTGGAGTTACTTGCAATACATTTTAATTTGATTGGTAGTAACCAAAGCGTGTGTCAAGAGAAACCCTTGACTAAAATCAAACAAAGTTAAAATGGCAAAATTTGTTTAACTATTAATAATAATTTCATAAATATAATTCTGTGACTTACCGATGTTTGATTTGTTTTTATTTATTCTTGTGAATATCATGCTTAAGGATTTGTCTCATTTCGAGCTTAACCAGAGTTCAAATTATGTCATGTTTTTTATTTCAACATAATTTGATCAGTTTATTTTTAATCTGTCTATGTTGCTTTTTATATATGATAAGATTTTAACACAAACCAATTAGCAGGCTATATCGTGTATAGTTAGAGGTATTAACATCATAACAAAAAAGGTTCAAAATAGCTAATCATCTTTCTTGATTCACATAGAGAAGTAATGGTATCAAAATAATGGTTACGACCCAGCATACAGACATGAAAACGAAACCATAAATCAAAATTAAAATTGATAACAATGACAAAAATATGAACAAATTATAGATTTACACGGAAACCACCGAGAAAGACAAGAAAAGACCAGGTGTCCCAACACGTATCAAACACGTCTGACTTCATATTAAATAAGGAAACAGAATATTTTCCTTATGAGATTATGATGTCGGCCAATTAACAAGTCCTTGGTCTTCATCATCATATTAATCCCGGAAAGCTTTAATACCCAGGGAAGGTGATAGACACACAATCGTAAACATTTCACAGATGATTACATTAAAAACTGAAGTCAGAACAAAATCAGATGAAAAAAACAACAATAAACTATATTTGCAGAATACATATGGTCATTTTGATGACAACACTGATGAAGATTGTTTAACTCTGTCACTTGAATTAACAAACACACTGGCAACGTTTTATATCAAATTTTGAATCACCAAATTGATCCTTCAATTGAAAAATATGATAATCTATAATTACCTAAACTACACTGTTGTCATAAACTTGGTATAATATCATTGTCAAACTCTAACTATGGTAAATATATGATGAGGTTTCCGCACAAACGCACCCATCAGTAGGCTATATCGTGTGTCGTTAGAGGGTTACAAATCTACGGCTTTCACACTAATTATCCAGCTTCTATTGAGAACTAAATGTAGTCCCCTTGCTTCTAGTGATGACCTCCCTGCAGGTTGCCAGTTGGAGCGGTTCCTTCTATAGCGGGACAACAAAAAGAAGGCGTGGCCACGGTTACATGGTTTGGTGGGCGTGACCGGAGGCGGACACAGGTACATTTAATTGAGTCCTCATATTGCAGTTGATAAAATGCGACTCAGGTCACGTGGTATTTCTTTTCATCTGCAACGAAACGAAATCGATTCGTTTAAGCGAAAGGTCGTCTTTCAAAAGTGAAATGAAACAATTGTATCATAGGGTCACGTGATTACCACCTCTCGAATAAGTTACCATAAAAGAAACGAAAGTTACATTTAGACAATTCATACACGTGCGAGTTTTAGATAGAGAGTTAGAATACGAACAGAAATTAATTGTACACATATTTTAACATGCTGCCTAGAATTAACTAATGCATTACTGTGGTTAGTAGGTTATAATACTCAGAACATGCTCTGAAACAAATGTAATATATTTTACAAGACCATATATGGGAGGACTTCAATGAATGTTATTAAACGACTGAAGGAGGATATATTCCCAGGTGGAAGGGAAATTGTGCTGAAGAAACAATAACTACACCACTCGATGACAGGTTCTGATATTCCAGTGTTTGATCTCACATAAAAGGACTCTCAGTTTCAGCTACCAATGAAGAACTATTTCCTACAAACTGGTCTCTGAAAAATATTCTAACATAACGATGAACCAAACTTACCTAAACATTGGACTGATAGGAAGTTACCATGGAGACAACTCAAGAGAAGACGTGCCATCTCCAAGTCCAGATTCCAAATCGAAATACCCAGAATACTGTAAGACCATGGTGGTCCAGGGTATGTATATTATAACCACGATGTCCGAAAACATGACTTTATACTTCTTAACGACCACACGTCTTTAGTACTTTCATTTCAATTTTCAATTTGTTTATTAACCTTGAGCTTTACACCTCATCAGTACAAACATAACAATTCATACATCGCTCAGGTGGCGGGCACTACATGATAGCAGTGTAGAACAGACACAATAAATAGTGAAGAGAATGGACAATTCAAAATTAGGCAATATACATTAAATCATACTTTTCTTTTCTGTATTTACATTTAATGATACCATGCATGTAATATCATATATAATCATTCAAACTATGTCAACATTACAACACTACAAACCAATTACTACTTGGGATTAAATTGAGGAAGTAATAAATAAACGTGAAATAATAGAAATAAAGTTAAAACAATACTTTATCTGGGTATCAAAACAAATACATATCCTTTATACTGAAAGGTATTTTGAAAGATCATTTTCTGAAAGCCTCATCGACAAAACCCGTATGAAAATGCAAAAAAAAAAACCCAACAACATCACGTCTTAAAATGGAGAGACTGACGATCATATTGGTTATGAATTGCGTAATTCTTGGTACAATTCAAATAGTAGAAACAACAAACTTCATATTAATGTGGTATAACACTATACATGTACATATATACTTGGGGACGATGCGGTGGTCATTGCCTCTTCCGTGACAACAAGGCAATCGTTCAAAGATCGTCAATATTTTGCTTAAGTATAAATAATTCCATAGGAAGTTGCATGAAGATGCATGTTTTAATATACAATAATTTATGGAGCTTTTGTAAAAGAAAATGCTACGCGAGTTTCTGTTATTAGAAAGGCAAAAGGAGACATAAGTGATGACATGGAAAAATGTTGTATTTAACAAATAAGTTTATTTTGTGGAATAAAATGCTTCACATTTATCGTTATTTCAAAGACAAAAGAAGATATGCAATTCCATGCGACCGTAAATGCTTTACTTACTTCAAAATAAACCATACCTTAGTTAACAAAGTGGTCTGTACATTTGATCACACATTAGAGTATTCTGAAATAGAAATATCCATAACATATAATTCTCCATATTTGTGTAAGTACTACAGCTGGACATATTATGCCTTATGAATTTATGCTTGTCACATGTCCTTGTGTATATAGATGTTGTTCATGGTTCATAACTCTAACACCAGGATTGCTTGTTTTTCTCTCTTTGTGAATGCTTAGTTTTGGATATATATGTGTATTCCATGCATCACGCAGTGTTTGTGAATGTTTAGTTTTGGATGTGTTTGTGAATGTTTAGTTTTGGATGCAGGTGTACTTGTTTCTGAATACAATATGTGTTTCATTAATAAAATCATTGCGTTTTCAGGAAAATGTATTAACAACAAGGTATAACGTTAAACATAAACAACGATTATTATTGTCTTTAGTGACGTCACAACTCTTTCTTATTGCAATGTCACGATACAGCAATCCTTGTCCAATAGTTTCTGTGTTATATGAACCATCTGTTTACGAAAGCTTCTTATTTTACAGATAGGACACATTGAACATCTAAATTTAATGAACAGTGTATTTAACTCTCGTTGCTTGAATGTTGTAAATGTTTTTCATCCGAGTTACTTACTAGATATAATATTCAAATATCTATCTCGAATGTAATATACATGTACATGTATATCAGGAATTAAGAACATTCCCTGTATACGTGACAGTACATTTACCTGAGCTTTGTCTTTATAATCTGCTCGAAATTCCGTTAACATGGTGATGTTAGATCACTCAATGTATCCTTTAATCATAAGCAATTATATTTTATTAAACTGAACAAACAAACTAAAGCAAATGACATCCTTGAGTTGGTGATTGCGTCATGCAGTATTTATTTGAGACTTTAAAGTGAGCGAGTTAAACCAGTCTGATGGTCGCCTTTATATTGACTGTTTAAATGTCTGCTTCTGTAAAACGTTCACTTGATATGTCCTGTTATGCCAATAAAGAACGCCGCCTGTTTGTCTACCCGACATTCTTTAACCAAGAGGTAATTATATATTTGATGAAGTAAGTCAATTTTTGTGGTATATTTTACCATTGTTTTTTAACGTGTTTGAGCTACATTCCTGCTGTGTGTGACATTTCCAGTTTTAGTTATGTCAGAATCGGTTGTCCATAGTTTTATGAATCTTCGATCCTATTTTGTTGTATTGATTGATTTCTGTTATGAACAAACACAATACATTAATTACATAGCATACAGGTAATTGAAAGTTTTATTAAAATCGATATTATTGTCTTTGAGTGTTTGTGTTTCAACTTCCAGAATGTTTTCATTTAAAGAATTTAAAGAGGAACATCAACGCCATTTAAAATATATATCAACAATGAAAAATAAGCGATTGTTTATTAATGAGAGCCACTTTCATTTCAACTTTGAAATTCAAATTTAATTTTGATAATTTGTCATCAATGTGTTATTGAAGTAAGAACTGTTGAAAGGACACAAACAGCGAACATTACTTTTAAATATAGTAAGAATGAAGTCACACAACAAAGTAGCAAAATACGATTTGTGAAACATACCTTTAAAAAAATGTGATAACTGTTGTTTATAGACTCAACAATCAAGATATTATCTGTTTCTATAAATGTACGTATACCATGGGGATGTCCAAATGATCCTACAAATGTACGTATACCATGGGGAATGTCCAAATGATTCTACAAATGTACGTATACCATTGGGGATGTCCAAATGATTCTACAAATGTACGTATGCCATTGGGGATGTCCAAATGATCCTACAAATGTACGTATGCAATTGGGGATGTCCAAATGATCCTACAAATGTACCTATACCATGGGGAATGTCCAAATGATTCTACAAATGTACGTATACCATTGGGGATGTCCAAATGATTCTACAAATGTACGTATACCATGGGGAATGTCCAAATGATTCTACAAATGTACGTATACCATTGGGGATGTCCAAATGACTCTACAAATGTACGTATACCATGGGGAATGTCCAAATGATTCTACAAATGTACGTATACCATTGGGGATGTCCAAATGATTCTACAAATGTACGTATACCATTGGGGATGTCCAAATGATCCTACAAATGTACGTATACCATTGGGGATGTCCAAATGACTCTATAAATGTACGTATACCATTGGGGATGTCCAAATGACTACAAATGTACGTATACCATTGGGGATGTCCAAATGATCCTACAAATGTACGTATACTATTGGGGATGTCCAAATGACTCTACAAATGTACGTTTACCATTGAGAATGTCCAAATGACTCTACAAATGTACGTATACCATTGGGGATGTCCAAATGATCCTACAAATGTACGTATACCATTGGGGATGTCCAAATGATCCTACAAATGTACGTATACCATTGGGGATGTCCAAATGACTCTACAAATGTACGTATACCATTGGGGATGTCCAAATGATTCTACAAATGTACGTATACCATTGAGAATGTCCAAATGACTACAAATGTACGTATACCATTGGGGATGTCCAAATGATCCTACAAATGTACGTATACCATTGGGGATGTCCAAATGACTACAAATGTACGTATACCATTGAGAATGTCCAAATGACTCTACAAATGTACGTATACCATTGGGGATGTCCAAATGATCCTACAAATGTACGTATACCATTGGGGATGTCCAAATGATTCTACAAATGTACGTATACCATTGGGGATGTCCAAATGATCCTACAAATGTACGTATACCATTGGGGATGTCCAAATGATCCTACAAATGTACGTATACCATTGGGGATGTCCAAATGATCCTACAAATGTACGTATACCATTGGGGATGTCCAAATGACTCTATAAATGTACGTATACCATTGGGGATGTCCAAATGATCCTACAAATGTACGTATACCATTGGGGATGTCCAAATGACTCTACAAATGTACGTATACCATGGGGAATGTCCAAATGATTCTACAAATGTACGTTTACCATTGAGAATGTCCAAATGACTCTACAAATGTACGTATACCATGGGGGATGTCCAAATGACTCTACAAATGTACGTATACCATTGGGGATGTCCAAATGACTACAAATGTACGTATACCATTGAGAATGTCAAAATGATCCTACAAATGTACGTATACCATTGAGAATGTTCAAATGATCCTACAAATGTACGTATACCATTGGGGAATGTCCAAATGATTCTACAAATGTACGTTTACCATTGAGAATGTCCAAATGACTCTACAAATGTACGTATACCATGGGGGATGTCCAAATGACTCTACAAATGTACGTATACCATTGGGGATGTCCAAATGACTCTACAAATGTACGTATACCATTGGGGATGTCCAAATGACTCTACAAATGTACGTATACCATTGAGAATGTTCAAATGATCCTACAAATGTACGTATACCATTGGGGATGTCCAAATGATCCTACAAATGTACGTATACCATTGGGATGTCCAAATGACTACAAATGTACGTATACCATTGGGGATGTCCAAATGATTCTACAAATGTACGTTTACCATTGGGGATGTCCAAATGACTCTACAAATGTACATATACCATGGGGAATGTCCAAATGATTCTACAAATGTACGTATACCATGGGGATGTCCAAATGACTACAAATGTACGTATACCATTGGGGATGTCCAAATGATTCTACAAATGTACGTTTACCATTGGGGATGTCCAAATGATTCTACAAATGTACGTATACCATTGGGAATGTCCAAATGATTCTACAAATGTACGTATACCATTGGGAATGTCCAAATGATTCTATAAATGTACGTATACCATGGGGAATGTCCAAATGATTCTACAAATGTACGTATACCATGGGGAATGTCCAAATGATTCTACAAATGTACGTATACCATTGGGGATGTCCAAATGATTCTACAAATGTACGTTTACCATTGAGAATGTCCAAATGACTCTACAAATGTACGTATACCATTGGGAATGTCCAAATGACTCTACAAATGTACGTATACCATGGGGAATGTCCAAATGATTCTACAAATGTACGTATACCATTGGGGATGTCCAAATGACTCTACAAATGTACGTATACTATGGGGAATGTCCAAATAATTCTACAAATGTACGTATACCATTGGGAATGTCCAAATGACTCTACAAATGTACGTATACCATTGGGGATGTCCAAATGATCCTACAAATGTACGTATACCATTGGGGATGTCCAAATGATTCTACAAATGTACGTATACCATGGGGAATGTCCAAATGATTCTACAAATGTACGTATACCATTGGGGATGTCCAAATGATTCTACAAATGTACGTATACCATGGGGAATGTCCAAATGATCCTACAAATGTACGTATACCATGGGGAATGTCCAAATGATTCTACAAATGTACGTATACCATGGGGAATGTCCAAATGATTCTACAAATGTACGTATACCATGGGGAATGTCCAAATGATTCTACAAATGTCCAAATGATTCTACAAATGTACGTATTCCATGGGGAATGTTCAAATGATTCTACAAATGTACGTACACCATGGGGAATGTCCAAATGATCCTACAAATGTACGTATACCATGGGGAATGTCCAAATGATTCTACAAATGTACGTATACCATTGGGGATGTCCAAATGACTCTACAAATGTACGTATACCATTGGGAATGTCCAAATGATTCTACAAATGTACGTTTACCATTGGGGATGTCCAAATGACTCTACAAATGTACGTATACCATTGGGAATGTCCAAATGATTCTACAAATGTACGTATACCATTGGGAATGTCCAAATGATTCTACAAATGTACGTATACCATTGGGAATGTCCAAATGATCCTACAAATGTACGTATACCATGGGGAATGTCCAAATGATCCTACAAATGTACGTTTACCATTGGGGATGTCCAAATGATCCTACAAATGTACGTATACCATTGGGAATGTCCAAATGATCCTACAAATGTACGTATACCATGGGGAATGTCCAAATGATCCTACAAATGTACGTATACCATTGGGGATGTCCAAATGACTCTATAAATGTACGTATACCATGGGGGATGTCCAAATGACTCTACAAATGTACGTATACCATTGGGGATGTCCAAATGATTCTACAAATGTACGTATACCATTGAGAATGTCCAAATGATTCTACAAATGTACGTATACCATTGGGGATGTCCAAATGATTCTACAAATGTACGTATACCATTGGGGATGTCCAAATGACTACAAATGTACGTATACCATGGGGAATGTCCAAATGATTCTACAAATGTACGTATACCATGGGGAATGTCCAAATGATTCTACAAATGTACGTATACCATTGGGGATGTCCAAATGACTCTATAAATGTACGTATACCATGGGGGATGTCCAAATGATCCTACAAATGTACGTATACCATTGGGGATGTCCAAATGACTCTACAAATGTACGTATACCATGGGGAATGTCCAAATGATTCTACAAATGTACGTATACCTACAATTGTCAGCTCTGTATATAGGTTTACCAATCAATATTTTTCTCAAATGTTATCCCCTTGATATATTGAATACCATTATATCAACCATTTCTTTAAAAAAACAAACGACCTTGTCATTTTTAAAGAAAGAGAAATTTTGTGTATGGGAATGGACCAAAATTCAGCAATATAAACATTTAATGAAAGGGATATGAATTATCCGATAATCATGAATTTTCAGCATTATATGAGTTTAGTAGCTATTTGTTTGTGTTGCCTTCATCCTTTATAAACCTATAGATACTTTGGCAGTCCATAACATTGTTTAAGGTTTGTAATAGTTTCTGTGAGTTTACACAAACGACCTGAAAACTTGATGTGTGAAAAGACAACGCCAGGTCTCCATCATATCGATACTATAATGAAATATTGACTTTATAAAACCTACTGAGGTCGGTAAATATTGTCATTGTCCACGGAAAGTGTTCATAGAGTACAAAACAGTTAAGGAGGAATCAAGTGAGCTTTGTTAACAAAGTTTGGTAACAATGAAGTTAACACGAAGTCAATATAACGATCTGGCACTGTTTCTACGATGTTATTTCGATAAAACATGTTTTAGCTGTGTTAGCTTAAAAACTTGTCTAAAGAAAAGTATGTGTATCGTGTAATTTCTTTAATTTTAACAGCATAATGGTTTTACCTTGTAATTAATTTTATCATACAAACCAGACGATCTTTAACAGTACACATACTTATTTTCACTCGGTTTATTATGAACGCTAGCAGATCTAGATCTGTGCAGTGGTGAATTATCGCACTTAGAAAACAATATACAATTTGTATTTGTACAATAGAAATATATTGACAATACATATCAATAAAAGTTATAAATATAGATAATACATTAGATACAATTTCTTGTTATATCGTAATTTGCGCAATCATCACTTACCACATAATGTTTACACTTTATCAACACTAACAACAGAATACCAGAAACAAAGTTATTTGATGAGTACATGTAACAGTGGAACATTTTATTATCATCCGTTCCGCATAAACATCTCGTGAGTTACGTTAAAGTAAACATCTCGTGAGTTCCGCTAAAATAAACATCTCATGAGTTCCGCTAAAATAAACATCTCGTGAGTTACGTTAAAATAAACATCTCGTGAGTTCTGCTAAAATAAACATCTCATGAGTTCCGCTAAAATAAACATCTCGTGAGTTACGCTAAAATAAACATCTCGTGAGTTACGTTAAAATAAACATCTCGTGAGTTACGCTAAAATAAACATCTCGTGAGTTACGTTAAAATAAACATCTCGTGCGTTCCGCTAAGATAAACATCTCGTTAGTTACGTTAAAATAAACATCTCGTGTGTTACGTTAAAATAAACATCTCATGAGTTCCGCTAAAATAAACATCTCGTGAGTTCCGCTAAAATAAACATCTCGTGAGTTCCGCTAAAATAAACATCTCATGAGTTCCGCTAAAATAAACATCTCGTGAGTTACGCTAAAATAAACATCTCGTGAGTTACGTTAAAATAAACATCTCGTGAGTTCCGCTAAAATAAACATCTCGTGAGTTACGTTAAAATAAACATCTCGTGTGTTCCGCTAAAATTAACATCTCGTGGGTTACGTTAAAATAAACATCTCGTGAGTTCCGCTAAAATAAACATCTCGTGTGTTACGCTAAATTAACATCTCGTGAGTTCCTCTTAAATAAACATCTCGTGCATTCCGCTAAAATAAACATCTCGTGGGTTACGTTAGCATAAACATCTCGTGAGTTCCGCTAAAATAAACATATCGTGAGTTCCGCTAAAATAAACATCTCGTGAGTTACGTTAAAATAAACATCTAGTGAGTTCCGCTAAAAAAGACATCTCGTGAGTTCCGCTAAAATAAAAATCTCGTGAGTTCCGCTAAATTAAACATCCCGTGAGTTAAGTTAAAATAAACATCTCGTGAGTTCCGTTAAAATAAACATCTCGTGAGTTACGCTAAAATAAACATCTCGTGAGTTACGTTAAAATAAACATCTCGTGAGTTACGCTAAAATAAACATCTCGTGAGTTACGTTAAAATAAACATCTCGTGCGTTCCGCTAAGATAAACATCTCGTTAGTTACGTTAAAATAAACATCTCGTGTGTTACGTTAAAATAAACATCTCATGAGTTCCGCTAAAATAAACATCTCGTGAGTTCCGCTAAAATAAACATCTCGTGAGTTCCGCTAAAATAAACATCTCATGAGTTCCGCTAAAATAAACATCTCGTGAGTTACGCTAAAATAAACATCTCGTGAGTTACGTTAAAATAAACATCTCGTGAGTTCCGCTAAAATAAACATCTCGTGAGTTACGTTAAAATAAACATCTCGTGTGTTCCGCTAAAATTAACATCTCGTGGGTTACGTTAAAATAAACATCTCGTGAGTGAGTTCCGCTAAAATAAACATCTCGTGTGTTACGCTAAATTAACATCTCGTGAGTTCCTCTTAAATAAACATCTCGTGCATTCCGCTAAAATAAACATCTCGTGGGTTACGTTAGCATAAACATCTCGTGAGTTCCGCTAAAATAAACATCTCGTGAGTTCCGCTAAAATAAACATCTCGTGAGTTCCGCTAAAATAAACATCTCATGAGTTCCGCTAAAATAAACATCTCGTGAGTTACGCTAAAATAAACATCTAGTGAGTTACGTTAAAATAAACATCTCGTGAGTTCCGCTAAAATAAACATCTCGTGAGTTACGTTAAAATAAACATCTCGTGTGTTCCGCTAAAATTAACATCTCGTGGGTTACGTTAAAATAAACATCTCGTGAGTTCCGCTAAAATAAACATCTCGTGTGTTACGCTAAATTAACATCTCGTGAGTTCCTCTTAAATAAACATCTCGTGCATTCCGCTAAAATAAACATCTCGTGGGTTACGTTAGCATAAACATCTCGTGAGTTCCGCTAAAATAAACATCTCGTGCGTCCCGCTAAAATAAACATATCGTGAGTTCCGCTAAAATTAGCATCTCGTGAGTTACGTTAAAATAAACATCTAGTGAGTTCCGCTAAAAAAGACATCTCGTGAGTTCCGCTAAAATAAAAATCTCGTGAGTTCCGCTAAATTAAACATCCCGTGAGTTAAGTTAAAATAAACATCTCGTGAGTTCCGTTAAAATAAACATCTCGTGAGTGACGCTAAAATAAACATCTCGTGAGTTCCGCTAAAATAAATATTTCGTGAGTTCCGCTAAAATAAACATCTCGTGAGTTACGCTAAAATAAACATCTCGTGAGTTCCACTAAAATAAATATTTCGTGAGTAACGCTGTAATGAATATTTCGTGAATTACTCTAAAATACGTATTTTGCGCGTTGCTTTTGAATAAACAGCTCGTGCTTTACGCTTAGACGAACATCTTGTGAGTTACATAAACATCTCGAGAGTTAATATTAAATAAACATTTTGTGGCAAACGCTAAAATAAACGTCTTCTGGGTCATATATAAATTACACCTGGCGACGTACGAGGGATTGTGTAACGTTACGATATGATGCAGCATTCTGGCAGAGCGTCATTGGGTACGGGAATGAGTAAGATATGACAAAGCTCTCTCATCAACATTCCACTGTGTCATCCCCGGTATAACTATTGGCGATATTTTAATGGCCTATATCGAGGTACTTGAAGTGTTCGTCCATCCGTTCCCGGTTATGACAGTAAATGTATTTTACAGACTAGGTGACACGGATCAAACAGGACTCTGTAGAAACAGTTGACAATTCTTTTGTTATAAAACCAATTAGTCGGGCTAAAATTTGACACAACAATCGAATATTTTCATCGTTATTGTGTTTTTTATTCCAATTCAGAAACTATGTTTAGTCAGGTTCGCTGATGCTACCGGCGACAATCAAAACTTTGAAACATACACGATGAAATGGGGCGTGGTGGTATCTGGCCTGAAGGCTGGAACACCAACGATGTACTATGTGTGGATGTGATATCAGTGAGTAGGAATTTAATGCAGACTGTCATTTCATTTTAAACATACAATGTTTGGTTTCATATTGCCCTGTAAAGTTAAACTTGTTTATTGTTGTCAGTATGCCTGTCGACAATTGCGATATAGAAATCTTAAAAGACAGATCGACTGCGCTGTGAATTAAACCGATTCGGGGTAACAAAGCATTATAATGATGGAGAACCCGTGCCACAATGGTACACAACATACCAATTGGCAGGAGGTCAGCTTAAAAATAAATATAATGAAATGGCAAACGGGTTAAATCACATCTTGATAACAGTTGTAATATCATAGCGATAAGTTCGATAATTTTCCTTTAATTACGCTGGAAATATGATAGGCCCACTACAGATATTGTATAAAGCGACGATAGACGGATCGACAGAGGTCAGAGCCCTCCCGTAAGGCCGAGGAGGGCTAATCTAGTCATTGATTAGTCAGTGCCAAGGACAATTAATCTAAGCGATTTACGTCAAATATTCTTTATTGTGTGCAGTATGTGTACTAAAGAATCCAAATTTTTGTCCAAGATAATTATACAAATTATTTGTTATATTTCATTTTAGTTTCGATATTCCAAAACATTAATACTGTCGCGCACTGCCAGTATTCCAATGATGCGAAAATGCCAAAATAGTCAGGATTGTATTGAACCACAATCACATAAACATTCTGAAGAGAAACAGAAGAGTTTAGACGTGTTGATATAAATACTGCCTGTTTACCCGCGTCGTCTGACTTCTGTACATTGATCAGTTCTGTCCTTGAACGACGAGCATTGCAACGATCATTTTGAACATGTTTTATTCCTCAGAACTTCTAAAAGACAATACATATTGTTTTGTGTGAACATTGTTTCTTGACACATACATCTGTACTTACCATATGACTGATACTGATGATGAATACTTAACACTGACGTTGGTATTTGACCTAATCAATACTGTGACAATAAGGACATGGTTTTATGTAACACGATGTTTATAATGCTACATGAATGTGTTCTTCTGGAGCAGTGTGAAGGACAAAAAATACATGAAATTATGTTTATACAAATAAACAATGATTCTCTTACATTAAAACAACCTCTTGGCACCATGAGTAGTTTATTTTAGTTAATATATACTTCAAACAATGTTGGCCTTTGTTAAGTTCAGCATCAGTATTTACAAACGTATCTCTTTATCAGGCGTGTACTCTATCAAATACCGGGTAAACTGAAGCGGTAGTTGCTGCTCCTGCTCTCCGCTTAGCATTATAGGAATGGGGCGACTGGTTCTCCCGTTGTCAGTATAATATGGCCGGGTGGGGTGTCCTGCTGGGTGTCATCGGCAGTATCCTTCAGTGAGGTAGCACTACAAAGTCGGCATCACTTCCTGATATCACAAGGAGAAAAACACAAACATAACTCAACCTCCCAAAACACTCACACATAACACCACACGCTTATATCTCGTACTCAGGGGAGACTGTCCTTAAATGATCTTAGCTGTTGATAGGCCATTAAACAATACGCAGGGGAGGCCGCCCTTAAATGATCCTAGCTGTTGATAGGCCATTAAACAATACACAGGGGATACCGTCCTTAAATGATCTTATCTGTTGATAGGCCATTAAACAATACACAGGGGAGGCCGTCCTTAAATGATCTTAGCTGTTGATAGGCCATTAAACAATATACAAGGGAGGCCGTCCTTAAATGATCTTAGCTGTTGATAGGCCATTAAACAATGCACAGGGGAGGCCGTCCTTAAATGATCTTAGCTGTTGATAGGCCATTAAACAATACACAGGAGAGACCGTCCTTTCATGATCTTATCTGTTGATAGGCCATTAAACAATACACAGGGGAGACCGTCCTTAAATGATCTTAGCTGTTGATAGGCCATTTAACAATACACAGGGGAGGCCGTCCTTAAATGACCTTAGCTGTTGATAGGCAATTAAACAATACACAGGGGAGGCCGTCCTTTAATGATCTTATCTGTTGATAGGCCATTAAATAATACACAGGGGAGACCGTCCTTAAATGATCTTAGCTGTTGATAGGCCATTAAACAATGCACAGAGGAGGCCGTCCTTAAATGATCTTAGCTGTTGATAGGCCATTAAACAATACACAGGGGAGGCCGTCCTTAAATGATCTTAGCTGTTGATATGCCATTAAACAATACACAGGGGAGGCCGTCCTTAAATGACCTTATCTGTTGATAGGCCATTAAACAATACACAGGGGAGGCCGTCCTTAGATGATCTTAGCTGTTGATTGGCCATTAAACAATACACAGGGGAGACCGTCCTTAAATGATCTTAGCTGTTGATAGGCCTTTAAGCAATACACAGGGGAGGCCGTCCTTAAATGATCTTAGCTGTTGATAGGCCATTAAACAATACACAGGGGAGACCGTCCTTAAATGATCTTAGCTGTTGATAGGCCATTAAACAATACACAGGGGAGGCCGTCCTTAAATGATCTTAGCTGTTGATAGGCCATTAAACAATACACAGGGGAGGCCGTCATTAAATTATCTTAGCTGTTGATAGGCCATTAAACAATACACAGGGGAGGCTGTCCTTAAATGATCTTATCTGTTGATAGGCCATTATCCAATACTAAACCACACAGTATGACTAGTAACAATGACGTATATGTATCTTAAAACTGTAAGTAGTAAAGAGACAATATTAACCCCGTTCTTTTCATTGTTATCTCTTCTTTGTCTTTTCGTTGTTATATCTCTTCAGTCCTGTTGTTGTCTTTCTTTAATTTGATGCCCTTTCAGTTCCTGTTATTGTCTCCCTTTGTTTATTTTTGTGTCTCCTCAGTTCCTGTTATTGTCTCGCTTTGTTTATTTTTGTGTCTTCTCAGTTGCTGTTGTTGTCTCTCTGTGTTTCATGTGATGTCTCCACAGTTCTTATTGTTGTCTCTCTTTGTATGGTTCGGTGTCTCCACAGTTCCTGTTGTTGCCTCTCTTTGTATGGTTTGGTGTCTCCCAGTTCCTGCTGTTGCCTCTCTTTGTATGGTTTGGTGTCTCCTCGGTTCCTGCTGTTGTCTCTCTGTGTTTCCTTTGATGTCTCCTCAGTTCATGTTGTCTCTTTTGTTTACTTTGGAGTCTCCTCATTTTTTTCCAGATGTAAACTAAAATCTCGTTTAAATGCAAGGCTTTATCACCACAGCGTGATCACATAACGAAGTATGCTTGTTTGTTTTTAGACTCTAATGGTGTTGTGAAAGAGTTGGTGTTCCCCAAAGCCCTGGACCTAGACCGCCCAAAGCGGGCGAGGACAACTTTCTCCCCGGAACAGCTGTATCAGTTGGAGAGGGAGTTCCAACGTAACCAATATTTAGTAGGAAAGGAACGCACGGAGCTGTCCAAAAAACTTCAGCTTTCGGAAACCCAAGTAATATTTTACTCATAAAAAGAGGTTTACAAAAGACACACGTGTGAATATCAACTTTAATTATGAATGTTATTGTATAACTTTCCCGACATTAAGAAGAAAATATTTAAAAAAAAAAATGATGATCGAAACAATACAAACGGATGTGATCCTTAAAGTACATGTAAGGGGAGACTATCCCTGTTGTCACGGTTTTACTGTATTTTACTGCTTTATCCATCCACATTAAAAAAAATAGAATTGCTGTCATTGCTATATTAGTACATATACTGTAGCGTAGTTTGCTTGTTATCTTGTTACTTACCTCTATTATTCCATTTCCCATAGGTGAAAGTCTGGTTCCAGAACAGAAGGACAAAGTACAAACGGGATCGGGGCCGCGAGGCGGAAGTCAGTGACAGTAAAGCGGAAAGCTTGGCTGCGTGTAATATACTGAGGATCCTACAAAACCGGACTCCTACTTATCCGACACCCCTCCTACCAACCTATACCTACCCCTTTTGAAAACGTAACACTGCCTGTAATATACTGGAACTAGTCTATCCGTCACCCCTCCTACATCTACCCCTACTGATGACGTCACACTGCCTGTAACATAGTCCTACTGAACCGACCTACCCGTCACCCCTCCTACATCTACCCCTACTGATGACGTCACACTGTCTGTAACATAGTCCTACTGAACCGACCTACCCGTCACCCCTCCTACATCTACCCCTACTGATGACGTCACACTGCCTGTAACATAGTCCTACTGAACCGACCTACCCGTCACCCCTCCTACATCAGATCTACCCCTACTGATGACGTCACACTGTCTGTAACATAGTCCTACTGAACCGACCTACCCGTCACCCCTCCTACATCTACCCCTACTGATGACGTCACACTGCCTGTAACATAGTCCTACTGAACCGACCTACCCGTCACCCCTCCTACATCAGATCTACCCCTACTGATGACGTCACACTGTCCTGTAACATAGTCCTACTGAACCGACCTACCCGTCACCCCTCCTACATCTACCCCTACTGATGACGTCACACTGCCTGTAACATAGTCCTACTGAACCGACCTACCCGTCACCCCTCCTACATCAGATCTACCCCTACTGATGACGTCACACTGCCTGTAACATAGTCCTACTGAACCGACCTACCCGTCACCCCTCCTACATCAGATCTACCCCTACTGATGACGTCACACTGTCTACCCGTCACTCCTCCTACCAACATACACCAGTCCCTACGTCACGCTGTCGTAACATATATATACCGGGGTCCTACAGAATCGTATCGAACCTGCATATTCTGTGTATCTTGTTTGACGTCACACTACCCACATTGTACACCTTATCACGTAATCACAATATAACATCAGATTCACGTAAGCCCCCCCCCCCCCTTATTACACGTGACGGCAACAGAAATAGCATTATACATAAACACGTAAACATGCTGTGTGGGGGCTGACATTGAGTGTTACTTGATGAACTACAAGAAATTATATATTCTTGCTTTTATCACCGTAAAATAGTTTGTTCGTGAACGAATTACTTCCCGAAAGAGACTTGTTTTGTGTATAAGATGAGTTTAGTGTTATGTGAACATTAATTTATCAAACATTGTGAGAAATAAGCAGCGAGTGTGTGAAAACGCTTATTATTAGGACTAAAGCTGAAAGGATATGATTTGAATCATATGTAAAGTTGTAAAAGGACATTAAATGGCAGGTAATATTGTTTAACTATTTTTCCTATACATGTACTATTCATTTGTTACATTTCACGACAAAATTAGCAATTACCATAATTGTAAACAAATGTCTTCAAATGCAATGCTATGTCGAGATTATTGGTGTTTTTGATAGAGACTACCAAACATTACATTGTGAGATTTGCCAACTAACATCAATGCAGCATTTTAAAAAAAACACAAGTTCCTACTCTTGAAGCTTCGTTTCCAGAAACACCAATTTCAAAATGACATTTCTAAGTACTGTGGTACGCGGGGGTAGATCTATCAAGTTGTGAGACAAACATTCATTATTAGAACCCTGGGCCAAGGTGGCACAACAAAGTCTGGCATATCGATCATAACTCTGAAATAAATATTCAAGTTAAGTGTGTATTATTTATGTAAATAAAACTGAATAATTAATGTTCTTTCTTGTATTTGGTATTTATACATGATAATTGGAAATAACATTCAGCGTGTGCATTGCTTGATTGCCTTTGGTTAACAGGGTCACATGAGGTGACACAAACAGACCGGGTCAAATGAGGTGACACAAACAGACAGAGTCACATGAGGTGACACAAGCAGACAGGGTCACATGAGGTGACACAAACAGACAGTATCACATGAGGTGACACAAACAGACAGAGTCACATGAGGTGACACAAGCAGACAGGGTCACATGGGGTGACCCGAACAGACAGGGTCACATGAGGTGACACGAACAGACAGGGTCACATGAGGTGACACGAACAGACAGGGTCACATGAGGTGACACAGACAGGGCCACATGAGGTGACACAAACAGACAGGGTCACATGGGGTGACACAAACAGACAGAGTCACATGAGGTGACACAAACAGACAGAGTCACATGAGGTGACACAGACAGACAGTATCACATGAGGTGACACAAACAGACAGAGTCACATGAGGTGACACAAACAGACAGAGTCACATGAGGTGACACAAACAGATAGGGTCACATGAGGTGACACAAGCAGATAGGGTCACATGAGGTGACACAAACAGACAGGGTCACATGGGGTGACACAAACAGACAGAGTCACATGAGGTGACACAAACAGACAGAGTCACATGAGGTGACACAGACAGACAGTATCACATGAGGTGACACAAACAGACAGGGTCACATGAGGTGACACAAACAGACAGGGTCACATGAGGTGATACAAGCAGACAGGGTCACATGAGGTGACACAGACAGACAGTATCACATGAGGTGACACAGACAGACAGTATCACATGAGGTGACACAAACAGACAGAGTCACATGAGGTGACACAAACAGACAGGGTCACATGAGGTGACACAAGCAGATAGGGTCACATGAGGTGACACAAACAGACAGAGTCACATGAGGTGACACAAACAGACAGAGTCACATGAGGTGACACAAACAGACAGGGTCACATGAGGTGACACAGACAG
Source organism: Pecten maximus (assembly GCF_902652985.1). Classification (NCBI taxonomy): domain Eukaryota; kingdom Metazoa; phylum Mollusca; class Bivalvia; order Pectinida; family Pectinidae; genus Pecten; species Pecten maximus. The sequence continues at coordinate 32,498,447 of NC_047026.1, forward strand.
ACAAGGTCACATGAGGTGACACAGCCAGACAGAGTCACATGATGTGAAACAGCCAGACAGGGTCACATGGGGTGACACAAACAGACAGGGTCAAATGAGGTGACACAAACAGACAGAGTCACATGAGGTGACACAAACAGACAGGGTCACATGAGGTGACACGAACAGACAGGGTCACATGAGGTGACACAAACAGACAGGGTCACATGAGGTGACACAAACAGACAGGGTCACATGAGGTGACACAAACAGACAGGGTCACATGAGGTGACACAAGCAGATAGGGTCACCTGAGGTGACACAAACAGACAGGGTCACATGAGGTGACACAAACAGACAGGGTCACATGAGGTGACACAAGCAGATAGGGTCACATGAGGTGACACAAACTGAAAGGGTCACATGAGGTGACACAAACAGACAGGGTCACATGAGGTGACACAAGCAGACAGGGTCACATGGGGTGACACAAACAGACAGGGTCACATGAGGTGACACAAACAGACAGAGTCACATGAGGTGACACAAGCAGATAGGGTCACATGAGGTGACACAAACTGAAAGGGTCACATGAGGTGACACAAACATACAGGGTCACATGAGGTGACACAAGCAGACAGGGTCACATGGGGTGACACAAACAGACAGGGTCACATGAGGTGACACAAACAGACAGAGTCACATGAGGTGACACAAACAGACAGGGTCACATGAGGTGACACAAACAGACAGGGTCACATGAGGTGACACAGACAGACAGTATCACATGAGGTGACACAAACAGACAGAGTCACATGAGGTGACACAGACAGACAAGGTCACATGAGGTGACACAGCCAGACAGAGTCACATGATGTGAAACAGCCAGACAGGGTCACATGGGGTGACACAAACAGACAGGGTCAAATGAGGTGACACAAACAGACAGAGTCACATGAGGTGACACAAACAGACAGAGTCACATGAGGTGACACAAACAGACAGAGTCACATGAGGTGACACAAACAGACAGGGTCACATGAGGTGACACGAACAGACAGGGTCACATGAGGTGACACAAACAGACAGGGTCACATGAGGTGACACAAACAGACAGGGTCACATGAGGTGACACAAACAGACAGGGTCACATGGGGTGACACAAGCAGATAGGGTCACATGAGGTGACACAAACAGACAGGGTCACATGAGGTGACACAAACAGACAGGGTCACATGAGGTGACACAAGCAGATAGGGTCACATGAGGTGACACAGACAGACAGGGTATTATCATAAGGCTAGGATTAGTACAGTAGTAATTTGGAATAAATAATATCAATAAATGTAGATAAATCTACTTAACAGTTGCATGTTCACATTTTAATAAATCATGATATTCGTCACTGATTTCATTAAAACATCGACTGCAAGTTCTATTTTCTTTGGGTACTTCAATCCATTTCCCATTTTCTGTAGGTAAGTGTATATTTGAAGTTCTAAATTTAGTAATTATTTTTGTTTCTTTTGGCTTGAACTTCACAAGATAATTTTCAAATACAAAGTTTCTTTGATATGTAGAACAGGTAGACCCTCTTGAAGAGCTGTCAATATCGTTGAACCATTTTTGGATAAATTGGTCTTGTAATCTTTGTTTCACAGCAAACTTGAAGTAATCTCTTTGAATATACATATTTTGTGATAATCCCAGATAAAGTTCAAGCCAACCTTTATAGATATATTTCAAACATTCTTTCACTATTTGAATCCATAATTCCATCAAGATCAAAACACGGGATTTCCAACTAGAAAATGGTTGCAGACATGTTCTCGTTCTGACGAACGCTTTTGTACGTTTGACCTACGTTTTCTCTTCGTTTTTTCTTCGTTTTTTTCGCTTCCCTTCTTTAACCGATCAGTTGACTTTCAACCGTCTCTGTGACCTTGAACTTCGATGGTCAAGGTCAAAGATGTGCATAATTTTTGTAGCCAGTCATTCTGGCTATAGATGTGCCAATTATTAAGTATGTAGTTGTCAGAGTATTGAAAGAGAAACATCTCAAGTGTAATTGCAGTGTAATATTTAATTTTGGCAGTAAAATGTTTTCCAAAGGGCTTTTTCTGAGATATATTTGATGATTTGACCTTGAAACGTTGCAAACACCTTCTAAAGAACGTTTTCTTTCATATATGATGAAAATAAACCGTATTTAAGAGAATTTGAAATTTTCGATTTTTCATCATTTGACCTCCATGACCTTGAACGAAGGTCAAGGTCAATGAAAAGTAAAAGAATTTGTAGGCATTCGTACATGCTATCACTGTGTCAAATGTCAAATATGTGTATGTAAAGATATAGGAGAAGAGGGAAATGAATTGCATTTCTGGGACAAATTTGAATTTTGGCGGGAAAACGAACATTTTTCAAAGTGCTGTTTCTACGTCATTTTTCGTTGCATGACTATAAAACTTGCACAATTCGTCTTGATTAATTATGCACTTTGAAATGCATTTAAAAAATTAAATCATTTTGAATTTTAAAATTTTGACCTCGATTTGACCTCGTCTTGGGACCTTGACCTTGACATATTTTTTGATAACATGTTACAGAGAAAAGCTAGTACCAACCAAAAACTACAAGATGCATTGATTATACAAGGACAAAAATGAACAGATAAAGAACCTGACTTGAAAGAATAGTTTTCACTTTTTTATTTATTTGATTATTTGACCTTGAATGAAGGTCAAGGTCAACGAAAAATAGCATCCTTTGTAGCCACTCTTAAATGCTATTGTTATGCCAAATTTCAAGTCTAAGGATTGTACCTAGTTTTGACTGCGGTAGTATGCCCGCAGTCGGTAACGAACATATCCTATGGTTAGCGCGTTAGGTTCCCTAAATAGGGAAATGTACCTCGAGAACCACATCATTAAATAATGCAAAATTAAGATTCGTTCGACACTTTCTTTTTGGAAATATAACAATTTAGTTTTATTTGTATTTAATGCAAGCTTCCATCCATTGCAATATAATACCTCAATTTTCTATATCTTGTAAGCATTTAACACCTTGTTCTACAAGAAAGTCTTCTAGATCATTCAGATAAATGCCAAGTAGAAATTGCGATACATTTCCCCTTGTTTTACGCCGACATTACAACTGAACATTTCAAAATACCTCATTTCCATTTTTACTTAAGATTTGGTATTTGCATATAGATTAAAAATAACTTTAAATCATATTTTCCCGGTTACATTACTTTGCTGGACTTTTTCTCCGTAACCCACGTCTCCAAACCGAACTAAATGCCTTTTTGAAATCTATAAATCAACTTTTTTTTTTCACAGTGAAAAATTGATATAGGTTTAGGCATGAAGAATAAAAATATTATCAGTAGTAGAATGACAAGAATTTTTTTTCTGAATCCAGCTTGGGCAAAAGTTATCAGATTTTCATCCGCCATCTTATTTGATCTGTTATTAAGAATAGATGTAAACACTTTACCAAGACATGAAACAAACGTATTGTTCTATAATTATCTTAATTATCAGAATCATCGTTAAGTTTAATTACCCCTATCTTCCAGGAATCTGGTATGCAGTATGTATTAATAAGATAACATTAAATAATTTACAATATAATGGTTTAAATGATTCTACAGTTGCTTTTGAATACTCATTTAACATTCCATCAAGAAATGGATTTAGTAATTTCACAATGTAATTTCGCCATTTAGTAAATCATCGAAGTTTTCCTATTCGATTTCACTTTCAAAGATTTCATAAGAGTTATCTCCCTTCTTAAAACATATTTTTGTCAATATTCTCCAATCTGTCCCCTACAGGTTCCGTCAATTTCACCAATCTATAAAATTTGTTAAAAGTTAAAAATAGTTTTGTTTATGGGATTTTGTTCGACATTATAACAGAGTTTGGCTCTATGAAAATCGAACCTCTTAAGGTGACAATTTCGTGTAAAACAGGGCTTGCTAGATTTTTTTTTACATGTGTGTTTTATGAAAAAAAACCTCTTTTCACCAAATGTCTGTTTTGCCGAATCTTTAAATAAATTACTCATGGCATTAACAACATTATTTATTTCACTAGCTGTAACTAAATTAGACGATTTTCCCGAAATCAGGTCCATTTTTCGACAATTTCATTATCATCGTCTTTAATATAATTAACAAAGTTCATTACTTTGTCAATGTTCCATTTTACATAGTTATTTGTTTGTTATCGAACTCCATTTTTCAGACAAAATTCGAGTCTGCAATGGACATCGTACTACGAAAGCGTATTAGGGCCACATTTAAACTTTTTTTATTTTTAATTTCCACACTTTAATCTGTAAATTATACACTTAAATCTGTAAATTTTAAACTTTAATCTGTAAATTATACACTTAAATCTGTAAATTTTTCACTTTAATGTGTAGATATTACAAAAATAAAGAAGTTTAAATGTGGCTCTAGTACGCTTTCGTAGTCATCAGAAAATAAAAGGGTTAAATTAAAAAAAATAGTCAGACACTTGTTTCATTACAAGTTGTTTTTCCAGCTAATTTATCTTTCACAACTCGGCCACTTGCAATGTATATATAGTTTTCTTTGTACAAATTGAATAGTTTGTAGCCTAAGTTATTTGGTCTTCCTTTACATTGGCTGGCCCACATGGGTGAGTCTAGGGGAACACCAACAGTCAGGGTTATATGAGGACGGGTGTCTAGGGGAACACCAACAGTCAGGGTTATATGAGGACGTGTATCTAGGGGGGACACTAACAGTCAGGGTTATATGAGGATGGGTGTTTAGAGGGACACCAACAGTCAGGGTAATATGACGATGGGTGTCTTGGGGGACACAAACAGTCAGGGTTATATAAGGACGGACGTCTAGAGGGACACCAACAGTCAGGGTTATATAAGGACGGGTGTGTAGGTGGGACACCAACATTCAGGGTTATATGAGGACGGACGTCTAGGGGGACACCAATAGTCAGGGTTATATGAGGACGAGTGTCTAGAGGGACACCAACAGTCAGGGTTATATGAGGACGTGTGTCTAGTGAAACACCAACAGTCAGGGTTATATGAGGACGTGTTTAGGGGAACACCAACAGTCAGGGTCATATGAGGACGGATGTCTAGAGGGACACAACAGTCAGGGTTATATGAGGACGTGTGTCTAGTGAAACACCAACAGTCAGGGTTATATGAGGACGTGTTTAGGGGAACACCAACAGTCAGGGTCATATGAGGACGGATGTATAGAGGGACACTAACAGTCAGGGTTATATGAGGACGGATGTCTAGGGAAACACCAACAGTCAGGGTTATATGAGGACGAGTGTCTAGGGTGACACCAACAGTCAGGGTAATATGAGGACGGACGTCTAGAGGGACACTAACAGTCAGGGTTATATGAGGACGGGTGTCTATGGTGATACCAACATTCAGGGTTATATGAGGACGGACGTCTAGAGGGACACTAACAGTAAGGGTTATATGAGGACGTGTGTCTAGGGGAACACTAACAGTAAGGGTTATATGAGGACGTGTGTCTAAGGGACACCAACAGTCAGGGTTATATGAGGACGGACGTCTAGAGGGACACTAACAGTAAGGGTTATATGAGGACGGGTGTCTATGGTGATACCAACATTCAGGGTTATATGAGGACGTGTTTCTAAGGGAACACCAACAGTGAGGGTTTTATGAGGATGGGTGTCTAGGGGAACACCAACAGTCAGGGTAATATGAGGACGTGTGTCTAGGGGACACCAACAGTCAGGGTAATATGAGGACGTGTGTCTAGAGGGACACCAACAGTCAGGGTTATATGAGGACGTGTTTAAGGGAACACCAACAGTCAGGGTCATATGAGGACGCGTGTCTAGAAGTACACTAACAGTCAGGGTTATATGAGGACGTGTCTAGGGGAACACCAACAGTCAGGGTCATATGAGGACGCGTGTCTAGAAGAACACTAACAGTCAGGGTTATATGAGGACGTGTCTAGGGGAACACCAACAGTCAGGGTAATATGAGGACGTGTGTCTAGGGGACACTAACAGTCAGGGTTATATGAGAACGTGTGTCTAGTGAAACACCAACAGTCAGGGTTATATGAGGACGTGTTTAGGGGAACACCAACAGTCAGGGTCATATGAGGACGGACGTCTAGAGGGACACCAACAGTCAGGGTTATATGAGGACGTGTGTCTAGTGAAACACCAACAGTCAGGGTTATATGAGGACGTGTTTAGGGGAACACCAACAGTCAGGGTCATATGAGGACGGACGTATAGAGGGACACTAACAGTCAGGGTTATATGAGGACGGATGTCTAGGGAAACACCAACAGTCAGGGTTATATGAGGACGAGTGTCTAGGGTGACACCAACAGTCAGGGTAATATGAGGACGGACGTCTAGAGGGACACCAACAGTCAGGGTTATACGAGGACGGGTGTCTATGGTGATACCAACATTCAGGGTTATATGAGGACGTGTGTCTAAGGGAACACCAACAGTGAGGGTTTTATGAGGATGGGTGTCTAGGGGAACACCAACAGTCAGGGTAATATGAGGACGTGTGTCTAGGGGACACCAACAGTCAGGGTAATATGAGGACGTGTGTCTAGAGGGACACCAACAGTCAGGGTTATATGAGGACGTGTTTAAGGGAACACCAACAGTCAGGGTCATATGAGGACGCGTGTCTAGAAGAACACTAACAGTCAGGGTTATATGAGGACGTGTGTCTAGAAGAACACTAACAGTCAGGGTTATATGAGGACGTGTCTAGGGGAACACCAACAGTCAGGGTCATATGAGGACGTGTGTCTAGAAGAACACTAACAGTCAGGGTTATATGAGGACGTGTCTAGGGGAACACCAACAGTCAGGGTAATATGAGGACGTGTGTCTAGGGGACACTAACAGTCAGGGTTATATGAGAACGTGTGTCTAGTGAAACACCAACAGTCAGGGTTATATGAGGACGTGTTTAGGGGAACACCAACAGTCAGGGTCATATGCGGACGGACGTCTAGAGGGACACCAACAGTCAGGGTTATATGAGGACGCGTGTCTAGAAGAACACTAACAGTCAGGGTTATATGAGGACGTGTGTCTAGTGAAACACCAACAATCATGGTTATATGAGGACGTGTTTAGGGGAACACCAACAGTCAGGGTCATATGAGGACGGACGTCTAGAGGGACATCAACAGTCAGGGTTATATGAGGACGTGTGTCTAGGGGGACACCAACAGTCAGGGTTATATGAGGACGTGTGTCTAGTGAAACACTAACAGTCTGGGTTATATGAGGATGGGTGTCTAGGGGGACACCAACAGTCAGGGTTATAATAGGACATTTATCTAGCGGAACAGCAACAGTCAGGGTTTTAATAGGACATTTATCTAGCGGAACAGCAACAGTCAGGGTAATAATAGGACATTTATCTAGCGGAACAGCAACAGTCAGTGTTATAATAGGACATTTATCTAGGGGAACAGCAACAGTCAGGGTTATAATAGGACATTTATCTAGGGGAACAGCAACAGTCAGGGTTATAATAGGACATTTATCTAGCGGAACAGCAACAGCCAGGGTTATATGAGGACGGACGTCTAGAGGGACACGAACAGTCAGGGTTATAATAGGACATTTGTCTAGCGGAACAGCAACAGACGCTAATAATGGGCGAGTTGTAATCATACAACAATGCGTTACTGACAGGCGTACATAAAATAATACAATGCTGTCCGTCAGATTAGATTCTTAAGTTTTATTTTCACAAGAGATCACATCAGACAACACACCTTATTTAAACTATACAGTTTTATCATTCTACACCAAGTATAAAAAATAAAAATTGTAAATTTTCATATCAAATCACTATTGAAACTTAACAATAAATTAGTCAACAAAAACAACAACTTTGTCTAGACGACGCTTCCTAATCAACCAGATCTTTTAAATAAGATAATCAAAATGACCCCATTTGCATTTGCGCATGCTCCCACATGTGTTTTGTTCTGTTAGTCTTGGGCATCCGTATCCGCCATTTACAGGGAACAGAATAATGTCACGTGATCGTGTTTGAACTCCAAATCCACAAGTCTTTGAGCATGGTGACCATTCACTCCACTCTGATACTGTGCAGTCTTGGGGCTTACCTAGATAGACAAAATACAGTCATTTGAAACAATAGCTCAACCAAAGTTACTGCAAGGATGTGTGCGTCATTCAAATTAAATAAAGGAGCGACAAAGTAAGATACACTTTCATCGTAAACCTACTTTTGTGTCATTCTAATGAATATGATTAAGTATAATTATAATAAAGTGTGCTATTTCATATCCTCACCGTTTTCTTCAACGTCATTTCCGGCGCCTGTAGATCCAGACACTGCTGTTAGCCCACCAATATTTAAACCATTATCATGATAATCTTCATCCTCTTCCGGGTCAAATATCACGACGTTTGGTCCAGTAGGCGATGCATCCAGCTTCCGCCCCCTTCGTCTGTATTCGGCAACTTCCGTGATAACAATATGACCAATTCGTGGTAACGTTTCCTGTTCCGGGTAAAAGAAGGAACTGGCTGGATGGTTGGGTTGTGTATTGGTGATCTGACTGATAGGGTTCAGCCGGAATGTTTGGCCAGTTCGGTGATGTAAACGTTAGTCCTTGGTCAGTCCCCGCATCAAGTGGAACAAGATCCACATTAATTTGCTTTCTCCATCGTCCATTACGGCAGAGGTCAAGGGAGGCAACTCCCACAAACCAGTCTGGACTGGGCACAATTTTCACAAGAAAGGACATCTGTAAACATAACCGTGAAAGGACATCTGTAACATCACCGGGTGTCTTACTATGAATGAATGAATGAATGAATGAATGAACGAATCCTAGCTAACGTAATTATAAGTAGAAATTACTATTCTTAATGTAAACACTAATAACACGTATCATTTTACCTTCGTGTGCTGACCGTCTGCCAGAAAGCGGACTGCGGATCGCCCCATCCCACTCTCTATCGGAGCGGCGGTAAATGAGTCGAAGATGCCCCTGTACGCCTGCGCGTCCTGATCCAGTGTCGATGAATCCGCATCCTCAGCAAAAGCCTTGACCGCGTCACTTGCGTTTGCGCCTAACGTCCACAGTTGGTACGTGTTGTCATGGGAACGACCTGAAAATAATAAAATCAGTTTGTACGTGAGAAACAGGTTATGGAACTTGTGTAGACAGTTTTTAACTTAATAATCTACGAATGCGGATCGTTACATAAAAATTATATTATCTAAGTACATGAATAAAATTGATCTCGCGCATTTTATGTTTGGATGCCTTGGTGATGTACGCACATACATACATGTACATACATACGATTCATAAATATATTTATACAAATAAAATTACCTTTTGTATGTTTAATGCCTAATGACAGTTTGTCACTTATGCACATACTATCATACAAGTTATGATGTATGCAAGCGATAATTAAAGCAGAAGTATCAATATCGATCATGCATTAGGAAGTACATACATTGAATATTATACATTTGTTCGTACATTGACGGCCAAGTGCCAGATCAGAAACATGTTATACATTTTTTCTGGCCGGAGTTTTTTGGAATATGTGTGGTCTTTGGAGAGTGATGGAAATCGGTGTTTGGCAAATCTATTCATGAGAAGGTATAAATCTTCCAATTTAATCATTAGCTTCCACTACCACGGACTTCTACCGACGAGGATCCTACAGGGCAGCCGAGGTGTTTTATATTAATTTCCAGTTTGAACTGTGGAGCGTTCAAGGTTAGGGCGGAGCAGATAAATCTCCTCAGACGAAAGATGGCTGTTAGCCAAAACAGCTCTACTTGAATTATTTTTCATTTAGTGCTTTATTGTAGTTCAATCGTATTAGAATTAAAGACTGCAAGCATTGTTCTAATGTATGACTTAGATAACGGGGAAATTGGTACTGTGCCTGGGGCGGTAACTGACACCTCGCGGGGGGTCTGTCTGATGATGTTACAAGCCAACGCCTGTTATGTGTTAACGCGTACTGTTATAGCCAGCTGAATCAGCAGAAAATCACCTCTGTCATTAACCTCTCAAATCCTTGTCTGACGTATTTATGGATATATTCTAGGTATTAAGTAAAAATTTTATAACTAAATCTTCACTAGCAATACACATTGATAACTTTTAGTTTTACATTTATGTAAAAAGATACACTGTCAAGTACGTGTGTGTTTGGATAGTAATGCGGTAATGATGTTCTCACATAGCCACGCTCTTTGATCCTAAAGAGTTTAAAAACAGTTGACAATTCAATGATAATAATAGTTATCATATACATATTATAACCATCAGTCATTTATATATACATTGTATACATATAAGCCACAATAGACATCTGCTCTAATTCGCCGGCATCATTTTGATATTCAGTACTTTTACATGAAATATCTATGATAACTGAGAAATGTGTGTAACATGCACAACATTTAATGTACATGTAATTGATCTGACTATTGTAAATGCCAAATAATCAGGATTTATCTGATAACTTCCGGTCCGCACCGAAACATGTGCACGGAAATATGAAACATGCCGGTACGCTCAATGATCAAACACGTGTCAGATTTAAGTTGATCATGAACAGTTCCGTTCTGTATTGGACGTTAATTATATCAGAAAATGTAAAATACGAAGTAGTAGTGGTCCTAGAATGTCTAGAATGTATCTTATTGCTAATTACACAAATGTAGGCTAGATGTTAAGATCGATTTACGATCAATACACATTGATTTGTTATATCTAATGGGAATCTTTATACGGAAGTCTTGATTGGTGGTACTGATGGTTCCTTTGTTTATATACCACTAGGATTATATCTATACCTCGTCCTCAGCTAAGGCGAAATGAAACATCTTCAGAATAATTTACTACGCCAATATTCATAACATTATATATTAATGAGGTTAGCGCGCCTTTCAGGTTGTAGGAGTGTGAATGAAATAATTCAACTGGTTGTTTTTTTCTTCAAATTATTTCAATCCACTTCAAATAGCAAACCATACCAAAAATGGAGAGAATCTAAAACAGGGGACTTTATCTATAACTACTCTCATATACTCTTGTGTTATTCTCTCTCAATTTCTTAACAATACGACTTTTGGTGTCTGCTAGTATAGACAGGACGGTAGACAGCCGTTTGTGTCCATCAAAGAGGAACTATATGTTTAACTTAGATAGTTAGCCGCATTCCTTAAAAACATATACATGTAATATGGTACTCATGAACATTGGTAACACGTTGATAGTACGGTTACAAGTACATTATATCTGTGAATTAATTCGGCCTTTTACATTTTTTTTTGCATATCAACATTGCAATCTAGAACTAACGAAGAGAATAATAAAATGTTAAATAAGTTAGTTCTTACCGACGAGTTTTGACCACTGTGCTGGGGGTCTGACACGAGGGTACAATCGAGGGAACTTCTTTGGGGACCAGTCTCCGTAGAACGTCAGATTGTACTCCGCTAACATCTTAGGTTGACATCGACCACGTCTCTTGGCCTTCCTGGGACGAGTGTCCACTACATTGACCAGTAGAAGACCGACTGCAATCAGGCAAAGTATAGCAAACTGGACATCCATTGCCCTTAGCTTGATTACAAGTTAGTCTATTTAAATACTAGAATAACTGCTGGAATTTGTGAATTCAAAATCAGTCAACACGAACGTAAATCAGTTAATTATCTTCGATCCGGAAATCGTATATCGTATTTGTTTCGGTGTGTTAGACGTCCGTGCGGGTTGCTGATGCTGTTCGGTATGGTACGCGTGGATATGGAGAGAATGCTTATATACACGGACGTCCGGGAGGCTGGATTAACGTGTCCAACATATAGGTTAATTATTTTTCCGTATCTCTCATCTGCTGTGAGAAAGGTTAGATGAGGATAGGGTCAAAGGTCAGCTAAGATATAGTTCACGTGAGTGCGCGCTGTAACATTATTGTATGGAGACAGATGCTTCTCGGCTGGGAGTTGATAAATAACATTAAGGCAAGGTGGGGATTGTGACGTCATTGGGCTGTATCTCGATGGGAAATTTGCCAAAGAAAAAACCTTTAACGCTTGCTTTGAGTAGATTTCTTTATTGTTCAAAGCGTCTTCTCTGCGGTCGAAAGTAAAAACCAGCGCCATTGAAAACATAAACAGGTGTAATTGGTCCTAATTGTTAATATGGCGTTTTAATTCCCGAGTGTGTTGTTGTTTAAACCGAGAGGAATCGTTTTGTGTACTCGTTATTCCTAACTAACAGAGAAATAAACATGTGCACTAAATAGACATTTACTGGCGGCAAATGCACCTAAACTGTCGAATGCACTTTCCCGCGGTGCGAATCTGACTTGAACACGCTTAAAATAGTTTAAGATTGCGTAGAGCTTCCCTAGCTTCTTATTTTGTTTGTGATCTGTTTATATGACTTTTGAGACTTGTTCTGTTGTAAATTATAAGTTGTTTTGACATTTTCATGTGTGTTTGTACTTCCGCCTGTGATGAGTATCTGTTTCCCCCTGCTGAGATAACGATCGCTGTTTAGACGGCGGTAGTTGGGGAGGTGTTCTTCACGTCACAAAATACCAGTGATTTATTTGTAGACACGTGTTGGGGGGGAATGTCTATATGTCACAGAAAACATGGCTTATGGATGTGTGTGGTGAGTAGTGTAGCTCTATCGGGGATCGAACACCCAACCTTCGGCTCGCCAGTCCGTTGATAGCTATCTCAAAGCTAAAAGGGGACCGTATCACTATTAACAGTGAAATATACACATAACTCTCTGTTCTGTATGGATTCAACCCAATAATACTTTCCTTTGGAAATTTGATATTAATTTCCTTAAATAAAGGAACATTTATGACACTGGGTTCAAATCAAATTCTACGTACCCCTAGAATCTCTTCTTCAAACTGACGAACATCATCTTAACACGATACTGATTCTGAACCCTCAGACAGAACCATGTTGGATTGACTTTTATGTGGGTAAGTTAGCATTCCGCTATAGTCGGTGCCGCTAAATATTTATTTTCTCTTACATTATAAATCATGCTCGTGCATAAAAATCATCTCTGTTCGCTTTGTCTGATTTGTATACCTACAGCAGTTCTCACTATGAGGACGTGGCATTTCTTTGATTGGGTATATATTTATAGTGCGGGAACAGGAGAGGCTTACCCACTGTACCTTTCTCCGTGAAAACTAGCTTGAATTACGATTTATTTTACAATATTGACACCGCGTGTTCATCATACAGTAATATTTAACAAACTGTATTTGATAATGTATAAATGATGAACTGTACGTGATAATGTATAAATGATAAACTGTATGTGATAATGTGTAAATGATGAACTGTATGTGATAATGTGTAAATGATGAACTGTTGGTGAAAATGGTTGAAGTGATATGTAATTGATGCAGCTGCAGCTATGTAAAATTCCATTTAATTGTAATTTCTAATATTAAATAATCCACAACGGTTACTGTAATAATTCATTTTCACAAGATGCGACGCTTACTGTAATAAAAAAGTGTATATTTACATTTGCTCCGCATTTCCCCATTGACACAATGCTCAGAGGCAGTTGCCACCATACGCCTATAACACCCAGTACCTCAGGCTATAACACCCAGTGGGTCATGTGACATTAAAAAAAGGGCGGAATTTTTTTGTTGGTTCAGTTCTTTTCAAAGTTGACGGAAATGGTAAGACAATGTAAATATAAGTATTGAACAGTGGTTTTAATGTTGTTATAGTCAATATGGCAGCAAGATGTATGGTGGGCAAATGTAGCATGGGAACGGGAACCGGGTTCCCATGCCATTTGCCCACCATACATCTAGCTGCCATATCGACTATAACAACAATAAAACCACTGTTCATTGCTTAAATGTTTCAACCCTACATCTATCACCTATTCACCCTACTTCCAAGACTACATCAGAAGCTTTATGTTTTTGTTATTGTCAGATGTCAGTGGTTTTGTTGATATTTATCGTATTATTATCTACTACATGTATATATTTAAAGTTATTGCTTGAGTTAAATATTATTGTGATATATCTTATTTCAGGGCCTCAACTCTGACAGATATACTTTAAGGTTAAATATTCATGTATATATATATAATTATTACAATAAGCGTTTTTATTACATTAAGAGTTGGAACATTTCTTAATTGTTGTCATCTCCCTTGTCGTGAAGTTGAATGCCATGGTTTGTATTTATTCTAATTGTAGAGGATATAGATCGGCTGTCACGGTATGAATACTCACACCATTCGGCCGTCAAATAACCAAAACGTACCCAGCGGTCGACCATGTATACTGTACTCGATACCTTCCTTGCATTGAGCGGACAATTATGACGTGGAGGTGGATCCCATCAAAACCAGCGTCTGCAGAGATGAATGCTTACTTGCTCCAAAATAAACCATCAGATTCCGATATACACGATCTCCTCTTGATAATAATGGAAGAAAACAATTTGGAATTCACAATGGACGTTGACAAAGCTCTAACCTTGTAAAAAAACATTGCAAGTGTTAGCCCTACAAACACTGACAAATTAACCTTACCTGTATGCATGGTATGACTTGACTTTGTTCTGATAATGTACAAATTATGTTATATACAACATCATTTTCAGGCGTTCGTTCTTTAATTATTAATCCGCTTTTAAATTTGGATAGGTTGTATGCAAACTGAAGTAAAACGGTACTTGTCGTATTATTAACATTTCACACTGTTTGTCTCGATCTCGAAAATATGGGAAATGATGCAGGGAATCATAGGAAAAACTGAGCTATGTGGTTTATTTTACAAACTAACTTTCGTAACCAATACTTTTAAACGATGCGTCGGATGTTTTCCACAGTCGCACATTGTTGGATTTCAAAGTTTCAACTGGTTTTGATGAAGACTTTCAATCGTTGATTTGATTTTGTTCTGGTGTATAGTTGATGAGTTATTTTGGGCAGTAATGCCTTCGATTTCCATTGAGTGGTATCGTTTTAAGTGGCCAGCTGTCGTTTTTGTCTAAATGTCGAATCAAACAGAATTGTATGTATTGCAATGTGACCTCATTTAAGACGTTTAGCTGATGGTGACAATTGAAAACTCCAAACTATTGTAAAAACAATAAAATACGTTGTTAATTAAAAAAAAAATCCGTCTCTAATATTTCAATCTTAAATGGCCCATTTAATACAATAGTCTGTGAATACGTGTGCTTGTATAATAGGTATTGTATGTATTTAAATGTTGTAAATATTTGGTTCATATATGTAAGATGGATTGTCATGGCTTGCGAAACACTTGGTACACTGGTATGGTATCATTGATCAAGTGCTTCAGAAAACATCATAGTACGTCTGTTGTTATGACATACGATTCGATGAAGCAATGGTTTCTCTCAGATGGCTGTCATAAGGTACATAGTGTTCCTGTACGTCATAAGGTACATAGTGTTCCTGTACGTAGTAGTCCCGACATCTGATAAATGTACCAGACCAGCCAGACGTCTGTTTACAGTCGGTCCTCTGTCAATAAACAACAGTAATTATACTGTCTGGTATACACACTGTAATGTTCCTCTGTCAGTAAACAACAGTAATTATACTGTCTGGTACTTTATACACACTGTAATGTGCCATCCAATGGGCATTATAACGAACCATTGTATATCAAACAACGTGCTTATTTAACCAGAGTAAAACCTCACAAATCATATGGTTAATTGATAATTATAATTCTAACCTTTCATACTGTTGTTCTATTGTTGAGGTGACCATGTACCCCCCCCCCCCCCCCCCCGAAAAAAACCCCCCAAAAAGGTGACCATGGGGACATTTTGTATTCTGACGGATTTAGGTGACTGACATGGGCCACCTTGGTCAATCACTCACTAAGTTTTCTCTCACGGTCAACAACCACCTGCTGTCTAGGATAATGTTGTAAGACCGATGACTTTTGTCTCATAATCAGTTATAGTATACAGTATTGAAGGCTGGTCTCATTTTTTCTCGTGATCAGTCGTCAGAGCCTCCTACATTTACGATACGACATGCGAAGGCTGATCTATTTTCTTCTATGATCTGTCATTCCTATAACTTATTACTCCTATAATGGGACACAATAATTCGCTCTTCTCTCCAGGACTAAGTTTATTTTGTTTTTCATTAACATGAATATCCATTAAGTATATACGGCTCTTTTTCAAGTGAATATGTACTATTTTTGTGGTTTGACATGAAAACATATTTACAATTATAATTTTCCAGTCTCTCAATCATTTTAATTCCGGATTTTAAATGATGTGTGATTATTATAGCCGAAGATGGATCAATATTCTTTCTCTATTGTTACCTGACAGGTGTACTGTTGAGAACCTCGCCATTAACATAAAACTCTTATGTAGATACATGTAACGCTGCAGCGAGGTCCCGAGGGGAACATCTATGTACAATAGCCTAATTAAGTATTCGTTTTGTTAATTACGATTTTGTCCTAGTATAAATCACGACTCATTATGTGGTAACAAATCTCCTGGAAAGTGTCAGCGATTTCCTAGAAATGTTTGTGATTTGCATTTCCCTCGTTGTTGTTGCGTTGTATTACATTACCAGCGCTAAGATTGATGTTTGGTTGTTTGTATCGGCACAGTAGTACTTATTGTCCTCCATAGTACTTAGAACTTAATTACATAGTGTAATGGTGATATTGCGTTATCTTTAGTTGTTTGTATGACAATGAATGATAATGATTATACTTATTGTTGACCAATTACGTTCCTAAGGGTTCAGTCAATGGTTTAGTGATAGCAATACATGTTGTTTGAAGTCTACTGATTTTCAGTTTTTGTTTTTGTTTTTAAAGTTTTGCTTGTTTGTTTTATTTTTTGTTCATTTTGACGTTCTCGTAACAGCTAGGGTAGGATGAAAACGTCTAAAGTCCAAGTGTTCATGTCTAGATACATCGTACTGGAAATATTACAGCTGGGTCCGAGTTCTGACAACAAAGAATAAGAACAAGAGTCAAAAATAGCCATTAACATTTCAGCGTGGACATTTGTTTCGTAGACCCGAGTATCATATACTTTGTGACAACATCTACGTTTATCAAATGGAAGTAAAATAAAGATATATTACGTGCGGACAGACCGGGGGGGTTAAGCTTGTATTGACTAAAACCATTAAAACGTAAACAGACTTGACAGTGACATGTAGTATCTGTAATGACAAATACATGTATGCAATATATCATCGGTGTTGATTTCATTTTACTTTTTATTGATTATACATTGAAATTGTATGCCACCCCATCCATCAAACCGTGACGTGTACCTGTAGGTATGACATGACATTGTCCACCTTATATGGCCAGGATTGGTCACGGTCACGACCCGCTCCACTGGACTCCACTACAGGTATCGATAAAGTGATGGATTAACTTGGATTATACAGGTATATCAGGGATAACCAGCGTATAAATATTGATCAAATTGTTTACAAATTTCGTCGGTCACCCTCAATATCTAAACAAAAAGTCCGTGTAATGGGAATAAAAAGGGGAAGATATATCATTATACAACTACACGTAAGTAACAGGTTAATTGGAGGTGACGCCTACTGGAATCCTATCTACATAATGTATATACAATCATCAATTGTGTCCGAAGTGACTTTGGACGACATAATACGTAACTCGCCCCAAGGCGACATTGACCGTGTACCACGTACATGGCCTAGACAACGCTCGATAACGATCTCGGAAGTTAGCTGGGAGATTAGAATCACCAGAGGTAATGATCTGTGTAGTGATTTGGTTGAGATAGTGATACAGTATGGCACACTCCATCCATCTGTTCGTGACGTCAGAGTACCAGGGGGCTGGAACCTTATTGGTGATGTATCGGTAACAATAGAGGACAAGACACAGCCCTTTGTCTGAACCCCCATGGGGCCTCCTTCGTGAAAGTGACAAATTTATTCTGGGCAAGTGACAGGTCATCATTGAAATTGACAGGTACACACAGACAGGTAAAAAGTGCGATGATCGAGGGAGAGGGTAGTAGTTGAGGTGGGCTTGGGACGTGTACATGTGTTTATTTGTTGTCTAACCAGAGAAATAATCAAGACTCGTCTCAAAGGTAAATATTTAATATTTAAATTGTATTTATAATCTTTTAATGATACCATCTACATCATAGCGTTATTTTTAGAGGACTTTTCAAATGTACGACCTAAATTATACAAAGCAATTGTGTTCAGACTCAGTTGTTTACTTTCCGATAATATTTCATATTAATCTTCACTGGGTATGTCAACCAGGGATTTCAGTTAGACCTTAAGTTTTTAATTTAAGGATTTTAGAAATCAAATGACATTTTCTTAGAATTATAAAGTTCAAAGATATGACAAATAGATAAAAAAAATTCATTTACGGATCAATTCCGGTTTCGTCAACATTCCTTAACATAAGTAAATTTAAAGATCTCCCAAAGGAAACCATTACAGAATTAATGTATGTTTCCATAACTAAGAATTTTCCTTAGATTATTAGTTTATGAATTTAGCCAAGTTAAGGAACGTTGCTGAAATCAGGGCGAATTACTGAAATAATTCAAATATGACAGTCGGTATCAACGAAAGACCACTGAAGATGTTTTGCAAGTAACTTTTGATTTTATGAACAAAATGATAAAAACTAAATCGATACCTCTTTCTTAGTTCCTTGGCCTGATAAATGACCAGACCATGGAATTAACTTATCGCCATGATCATTATGTCACGGCCATTTAAAGGCGATAGAGCTGTACGCTCCACAATTAGCTGTCGAAACAGCGAGTTGCAGAGCATTTTAGCCATAATGTCAAAATAGCTTATAAATCGCTCAATTTGGTCAAAATCAACGTCCTCTAACAGCCAATATAACAAGAACGACGCGAAGTTTAAATAAAACATGACAAATCTTTCATAAATGTTGGGTTGAGTCAATTACCAAACCATATTTGTAATGTATGTAATACCAAGGGTTCAGATGAAAAAAACATGAAACTTGTTGCTGTTTTTTAGAAATTATTTTGAAAACTGATTTTCCTAGCAAAACATCAGTATTTGTTGTAAACAAGAGGACAAATGTCTTCTTATAACAATAGGAAACAAACTTCAAAATATACAAAACAACAACTACCTGGTAAATAATACCAGGTGAAAAAATAATTACACGGGGACCCTTAAATGTATGATGAACGTAAAACCCATGTGTTCTGGAAGGGTAAGCGTTCTCTGTATAATTACACAAAGACATACCTATATTGGTTCTGTATAATCACACAAAGACATACATATGTACCTCTATTGGTTCTGTACAATCACACAAAGACAAACCTATATTGGTTCTGTATAATCACACAAAGACATACAAAATGTACCTATATTGCTTCCTGATGGAATAATGATGTCGACACAAGACTTTCCAATGGTCATCATCACCCTACATCTCTCGAAATCCTCTGTATCTGGTAAGATACTGCACGGATCTTTAATATTTAAACCCTGGGATGTTCGGAAATAATTCCACAACACACATTTAGCTTAACAATGTCACTTTTTTCTCAGAAATAGGAAACAATGTTAAATGTTTGTTATTTTGTTTAAGATTTTCAGATTGTCAGAAGGAAGATGGGGATTCACGATTTCTGGCGTAAACTAGGAAAGTCCTCCACAAAAGATCGAAAGTTAGATACGTTACACCACCGCCATTGCGCCTCGTGCGAGAAATACCGGACATGGACATCAAAATCTAAAGCTCTAAACTTGCCTCTTTCTGACTTACGGAAGTGGAAACAACACTCGACGGAGTTCGAAGACAAGTGCCGCTGTGACACTGTTGACGCATGGGTAACGACAGTAAACCGGTCACGTGAACGTGCTGATATTGTGGACAGAGTCCTACTGGACGACCGCTTCTTGACATTTAGCTCCACCGATCACGTGGAGGAAACGGATACCGAGGATGTCCTGGACGGAGAGAGTGACACCGGAAGTCACACCGGAAGTCTCCGGGAATGGAACCACTGGCGGAAACAGACAAATGACCAACTCGTGTCCATGATCCTACAGAGTAAAAGTAAAGACTCTCGACCCTGGGATTACACACGTAAGGCAATGGACAGTAACGTCATGAATGACGTCATACAGCACGTGATAGACAGTGGTGTTGCTTCTCCCGAACTGGAAGGAAAACCATTCATAATGTATGGAATTCCAAGAGTTCGACTGGAAAAAAGATGAAATTCTTTGACAATTTTGTTGAAATTTCACCTTTTAAAATGACAGCTGTAACTTGTCAGTGGAGTGTAAACAAGACCAGAATTACCCCTGGCCTGACAGTGAGGTAAAACGTGTCGTAACCCACGATTTGTCTGTGGAAGTACAACCTAGTTCGAACTTATGGATTTGAAAATACTGTAGCATGTTTGAGTGTTCAGTGAATAGCGCAGGACTGTGAGGCTGAATTATAGGGATAACTGTCAACCATGGCTTTACATCGAGTTTAGACTGGCCCTCTGTCTCTGAAATATTAAAATTATAAATAAAATTGAGCTTTATGATTTTGATCCCTAGGATATGTCTGATCCTAAGTTTCCAACTGGGGCCGCGGTGGCCGAGTGGTTAAGGTGTCCCGACACTTTATCACTAGCCCTCCACCACTGGGTTGCGAGTTCGAAACCTACGTGGGGCAGTTGCCAGGTACTGACCGTTGGCCGGTGGTTTTTCTCCGGGTACTCCGGCTTTCCTCCACCTCCAAAACCTGGCACGTCCTTAAATGACCCTGGCTGTTAATAGGACGTTATACAAAAAAACAAACAAAAAACAAACAAGTTTCCAACTAGGGGCAGATAATCTAGAATTTAGCTTGGTAATTCTTAACATAACAACTTAGGTCTTGTGGCCAGTCTACATTGAGTTTAACATATCCGTATCCAATGTCATCATTCTTCGTGCCGTTTTTGCCATTGTCTCTTAACATATAATTGAACTAGATGATTTTATACGGATATGTGTGAAGTGATCGAACTTGTCGTGGATTTCTTTGTTTTTATATTTATTTATATGTACAGTGTTATTATGTCATTAATAAAATGATGACTACTTACATGATTGTTTGGAGTTGTATATTGATGTAATACATTCCCCCATCTCTGGGTATGTTGTATATTGATGTAATACATTCCCCCATCTCTGGGTATGTTGTATATTGATGTAATACATTCCCCATCTCTGGGTATGGTGTATATTGATGTAATACATTCCCCCATCTCTGGGTATGTTGTATATTGATGTAATACATTCCCCCATCTCTGGGTATGTTGTATATTGATGTAATACATTCCCCATCTCTGGGTATGGTGTATATTGATGTAATACATTCCCCCATCTCTGGGTATGTTGTATATTGATGTAATACATTCCCCATCTCTGGGTATGGTGTATATTGATGTAATACATTCCCCCATCTCTGGGTTTGTTGTATATTGATGTAATACATTCCCCCATCTCTGGGTATGTTGTATATTGATGTATTACATTCCCCTATCTCTGGGTATGTTGTATATTGATGTATTACATTCCCCTATCTCTGGGTATGTTGTATATTGATGTACATGTAATACATTCCCCATCTCTGGGTATGTTGTATATTGATGTAATACATTCCCCATCTCTGGGTATGGTGTATATTGATGTAATACATTCCCCCATCTCTGGGTTTGTTGTATATTGATGTAATACATTCCCCCATCTCTGGGTTTGTTGTATATTGATGTATTACATTCCCCTATCTCTGGGTATGTTGTATATTGATGTATTACATTCCCCTATCTCTGGGTATGTTGTATATTGATGTACATGTAATACATTCCCCATCTCTGGGTATGTTGTATATTGATGTAATACATTCCCCATCTCTGGGTATGGTGTATATTGATGTAATACATTCCCCCATCTCTGGGTTTGTTGTATATTGATGTAATACATTCCCCCATCTCTGGGTTTGTTGTATATTGATGTATTACATTCCCCTATCTCTGGGTATGTTGTATATTGATGTAATACATTCCCCCATCTCTGGGTATGTTGTATATTAATGTAATACATTCCTCCATCTCTGGGTATGTTGTATATTGATGTAATACATTCCCCATCTCTGGGTATGTTGTATATTGATGAAATACATTCCTCCATCTCTGGGTATGTTGTATATTGATGTATTACATTCCCCCATCTCTGGGTATGTTGTATATTGATGTAATACATTCCTCCATCTCTGGGTATGTTGTATATTGATGTATTACATTCCCCCATCTCTGGGTATGTTGTATATTGATGTAATACATTCCTCCATCTCTGGGTATGTTGTATATTGATGTATTACATTCCCCCATCTCTGGGTATGTTGTATATTGATGTAATACATTCCTCCATCTCTGGGTATGTTGTATATTGATGTAATACATTCCTCCATCTCTGGGTATGTTGTATATTGATGTAATACATCCCCCCATCTCTGGGTATGTTGTATATTGTTGTACATGTAATACATTCCCCCATCTCTGGGTATGTTGTATATTGATGTAATACATTCCTCCATCTCTGGGTATGTTGTATATTGATGTAATACATTCCCTCATCTCTGAGTATGGTGTATATTGATGTACATGTAATACATTCCCCCATCTCTGTGTAATAATTTTGACCCACTGCACGATACGAGTTTTTGTATCTTTGTATATCGACCTTAATTTGAAGACAAATTTACCTCTCATAACATCAATGAAATAACGCAAACTTTACACCGATTTGTTAAATTATACCAAACCGGAAATCAAACGTGTGACTTGCGTTTAATGTCGGTCTATTTCGCCACAAAATAGGCTTTAAATCCCAGTGTGTTTCGAAACGCTACGAGACGATGCAGCCAATATGACGGCGAATTCGGTGTCACCTGGGTTTCAGAACGAGGCACTCGGATACTTCCGGGCATGGGTGATATTTGGTAAGATATATAGACTGTTACCAGTCTCCCTGACATACAAGTCTCTGGTTGGTTGTTCCGTAGAAGGGCGAAATATTATGTACAAGTTAGTACAACATTTAAAGGGGCATTCCTTTGTTTGAATAAAGTTTAGGTCGTCCAAATTAAACTTACTGGAAAATACATGTATGTTTTTAGTAAAGGTTATAATCTTTACATGAATACGGCAGTTTTACTCTCAAGATAAACCAAAGTTCTTCGAGTATTCATTCCTGAAAATTCTTAATTCGACCCGAAGTATCACTAATTACTGCAAAGACTTACAGTATTTGTATACGAAACGCCGTTTCCCTGCATATTTCGGTGTTCATTTCATTGCTCGTAGGCACAAACACTATCATCGTTCGGACATAATTTTCATCAGTAGAAATTGTGCATGTCCCTTTAATATACGTTATACACTAGTTATACGGTCCTGTTAGATTACCGCTGACGTGTAATGTTAATATTTTAGTGTTAGGAAGGGTGGAGTAATGTTATTTTATTGTCTATAAAACAACTGAGAAGAGAATTACGATGTTCCTATTGCCTGGAATAGACCACAGCTCCAGACAGACGGGAGAGTGTTACAGATAAACATCGTATGTCAGACACACGTCGTGTTACTGATAAACATCGTTTGTCAGACACACGTCTTTGTTTACTGTTTAAATATTGTAAGATTATCACACCTAAGTAATTATAGATATTATATGTTTGGCCGAGATACAGTTTTATTGCCGATTGACGTCACTGCCAGACATTATCCCGGGACCCCCAGCCGAGTCTCTACGGTACCCCCAGGCGCCTGTTACAGGTAATATACACAACCCCACGATTCTCTTACTGGTAATATCAAATGTAACATCAAAGACGAGATGAGCAAATCAATTATCAAAAGAATATGGCCAATTCGTATTTCTTACTTACATATAGGTCACGCATCTTATAAAATCCGTCATGTTAATGTGTTCTGAGCTGTCTTCTCGATCCTGCATGTGTCTGATAACATCAAAATGTAAACAAACAAATAAATAGATAAAAAAAACAACAACCCATTGATGATATGACAAAACAGACAACAATATCTTAACTAAATCAATTGAGCATGACCTGCGAAGTGATTGTGTAATATATCCCATTGCATGTTCAAATTATGTAATTATGGCATGGTCTGTTTACAATATGTAATTATGACATTATCTGTTTACAGTGTGTAATTATGACATTATCTGTTTACAATATGTAATTATGACATTATCTGTTTACAATATGTAATTATGGCATTGTCTGTTTACAATATGTAATTATGACATTATCTGTTTACAATATGTAATTATGGAATTGTCTGTTTACAATATGTAATTATGACATTGTCTGTTTACAATATGTAATTATGACATTGTTTGTTTACAATATGTAATTATTACATTATCTGTTTACAATATGTAATTATGACATTATCTGTTTACAATATGTAATTATGGCATCTGTTTACAATATGTAATTATGGCATCTGTTTACAATATGTAATTATGACATTATCTGTTTACAATATGTAATTAGACATTATCTGTTTACAATATGTAATTATGACATTATCTGTTTACAATATGTAATTATGGCATGGTCTGTTTACAATATGTAATTATGACATTGTCTGTTTACAATATGTAATTATGGCATTATCTGTTTACAATATGTAATTATGACATTGTCTGTTTACAATATGTAATTATGGCATGGTCTGTTTACAATATGTAATTATGACATTGTCTGTTTACAATATGTAATTATGGAATTGTCTGTTTACAATATGTAATTATGACATTGTCTGTTTACAATATGTAATTATGGCATCTGTTTACAATATGTAATTATGGCATCTGTTTACAATATGTAATTATGACATTATCTGTTTACAATATGTAATTAGACATTATCTGTTTACAATATGTAATTATGACATTATCTGTTTACAATATGTAATTATGGCATGGTCTGTTTACAATATGTAATTATGACATTGTCTGTTTACAATATGTAATTATGGCATTATCTGTTTACAATATGTAATTATGGCATTGTCTGTTTACAATATGTAATTATGGCATGGTCTGTTTACAATATGTAATTATGGCATTATCTGTTTACAATATGTAATTATGGCATTGTCTGTTTACAATATGTAATTATGGCATGGTCTGTTTACAATATGTAATTATGGCATGGTCTGTTTACAATATGTAATTATGGCATTATCTGTTTACAATATGTAATTATGGCATTGTCTGTTTACAATATGTAATTATGGCATGGTCTGTTTACAATATGTAATTATGACATTGTCTGTTTACAATATGTAATTATGACATTGTCTGTTTACAATATGTAATTATGACATTATCTGTTTACAATATGTAATTATGGCATTGTCTGTTTACAATATGTAATTATGGCATTGTCTGTTTACAATATGTAATTATGGCATGGTCTGTTTACAATATGTAATTATGACATTATCTGTTTACAATATGTAATTATGGCATTGTCTGTTTACAATATGTAATTATGACATTGTCTGTTTACAATATGTAATTATTACATTATCTGTTTACAATATGTAATTATGGCATATCTGTTTACAATATGTAATTATGACATTATCTGTTTACAATATGTAATTAGGACATGGTCTGTTTACAATATGTAATTATGACATTGTCTGTTTACAATATGTAATTATGGCATGGTCTGTTTACAATATGTAATTATGGCATGGTCTGTTTACAATATGTAATTATTACATTATCTGTTTACAATATGTAATTGTGGCATTGTCTGTTTACAATATGTAATTATGGCATGGTCTGTTTACAATATGTAATTATGACATTATCTGTTTACAATATGTAATTAGACATTATCTGTTTACAATATGTAATTATGGCATTGTCTGTTTACAATATGTAATTATGGCATGGTCTGTTTACAATATGTAATTATGACATTGTCTGTTTACAATATGTAATTGTGGCATTGTCTGTTTACAATATGTAATTATGGCATTGTCTGTTTACAATATGTAATTATGGCATTGTCTGTTTACAATATGTAATTATGGCATGGTCTGTTTACAATATGTAATTATGACATTATCTGTTTACAATATGTAATTGTGGCATTGTCTGTTTACAATATGTAATTATGGCATGGTCTGTTTACAATATGTAATTATGACATTGTCTGTTTACAATATGTAATTATGACATTATCTGTTTACAATATGTAATTGTGGCATTGTCTGTTTACAATATGTAATTATGGCATGGTCTGTTTACAATATGTAATTATGACATTGTCTGTTTACAATATGTAATTAGACATTGTCTGTTTACAATATGTAATTATGGCATGGTCTGTTTACAATATGTAATTATGACATTGTCTGTTTACAATATGTAATTATGACATTATCTGTTTACAATATGTAATTATGACATTGTCTGTTTACAATATGTAATTATGACATTATCTGTTTACAGTGTGTAATTATGACATTATCTGTTTACAATATGTAATTATGACATTATCTGTTTACAATATGTAATTATGGCATTGTCTGTTTACAATATGTAATTATGACATTGTCTGTTTACAATATGTAATTATGACATTATCTGTTTACAATATGTAATTATGACATGGTCTGTTTACAATATGTAATTATGGCATTGTCTGTTTACAATATGTAATTATGACATTGTCTGTTTACAATATGTAATTATTACATTATCTGTTTACAATATGTAATTATGGCATTGTCTGTTTACAATATGTAATTATGGCATTGTCTGTTTACAATAACTTTATAATTTCAATAGATGTTACTCCAACACAAAAAGGCTACGACGATCTGTACCGTGTATATGATGGTATTTTATAAAGTCATCTTAATATTGTATAATAAAGGATATACACGCTTATATCTGTACAGTGGGGATGGTTACATTTCACGTCATGTTCTACCTGAACTCCATGTGGACACTTAACACAGACTCGTGACATTAGAAAGTTGTTTTGGCAAGAAAACAGTCAGGTAGCATATTCCGATTATAACGCTGAAATGTAAAATTTCAATAAGGGATGAAAACAGCAATTATTGACCAAAAAAAACGGGTTATGGTTTTCGTGGTAGTAAAGACAGATGTATATCTGCACATTCAGAGAAAAGAAATGTGCTGGTTTAAGTTTTACCAGGCTTGTATTTCTGTAATGTTGTTTCTTGTAATCATTTTATCATCTGGTAATACACAATTTCAAAAGTGTTCATATCGTAAGTAAAACGACACCAGTAATAAACGCGTTCTTACATACAATGTGATTTCTATCTGTAGGCAACAGTTTATAGGGCTTTGGCAATCATTTCTTCACCCAATACACATTAACATAACTGTACGTAATTAGAAAAGTGGGCATGTTGTGATATGTAGATCGAATTATACCTATGTACATGCCAACATGCATGATCAGTATTAAGATAACGTTTTATTGATGGGGGCCCTTTCATCTTTATGTTATTATTTTTGTATTTAAAAAGTTATTGGCAACGGTTTTATAAGAGAAGTAGGTAAATGGAATAATTGGTGTAAGAAGATCAAATTTATTATTTGATAGCAATTGTTATTATTGGAAGGAACATGCAACGCACACAAATATATAAGTAAACTGATATACTGAGGACGCTGCATATTAACTACAATAAAAAATTCTCAAATCTACATACATTTTTAATTGTAAATCCATCAATATTTCGCTCATATATCGGTATCCTCTACTGGTTTCTGTGTGAGACAATGATGATTGGTTACTACAGTAGTTTAAGGACCGTATGAGACGGGCAGTTGTCACATCTGAAAGGTTGTATGGTACAAAGATTAGTTGTCAGTCTTGCAAGGATGTTTGAGACAAACAATAGTTGTCTCTAGTTGTAAGGTCGTATAAGACGAATATTATTTGTCTCTAGTTGTAAGGTTATATGAGACAAACAATAGTTGTCACTAGTTGTAAGGTTGTATGGGACAAACAATAGTTGTCTCTAGTTGTAAGGTTGTATGAGACAAACAATAGTTGTCACTAGTTGTAAGGTTGTATGAGACAAACAATAGTTGTCACTAGTTGTAAGGTTGTATGGGACAAACAATAGTTGTCACTAGTTGTAAGGTTGTATGAGACAAACAATAGTTGTCACTAGTTGTAAGGTTATATGAGACAAACAATAGTTGTCACTAGTTGTAAGGTTATATGAGACAAACAATAGTTGTCACTAGTTGTAAGGTTGTATGAGACAAACAATAGTTGTCACTAGTTGTAAGGTTATATGAGACAAACAATAGTTGTCACTAGTTGTAAGGTTGTATGGGACAAACAATAGTTGTCTCTAGTTGTAAGGTTGTATGAGACAAACAATAGTTGTCTCTAGTTGTAAGGTTGTATGGGACAAACAATAGTTGTCTCTAGTTGTAAGGTTGTATGAGACAAACAATAGTTGTCTCTAGTTGTAAGGTTGTATGAGACAAACAATAGTTGTCACTAGTTGTAAGGTTGTATTGGACAGACAATAGTTTTTTTATCAGTTGTAAGGTTTCATAAAACAAACAATAATTGTCACAAGTTGTAAGGTTGTATTAGACAAACAATAGTTGTCTCTAGTTGTAAGGTTGTATGAGACAAAGATTAGTTGTCTCTAGTTGTAAGGTTATATGAGACAAACAATAGTTGTCACTAGTTGTAAGGTTGTATGAGACAAACAATAGTTGTCTCTAGTTGTAAGGTTGTATGAGACAAACAATAGTTGTCTCTAGTTGTAAGGTTATATGAGACAAACAATAGTTGTCACTAGTTGTAAGGTTGTATGAGACAAACAATAGTTGTCTCTAGTTGTAAGGTTGTATAAGACGAATATTAGTTGTCTAGTTGTAAGGTTGTATAAGACAAACAATAGTTGTCTCTAGTTGTAAGGTTGTATGAGACAAACAATAGTTGTCACTAGTTGTAAGGTTGTATGAGACAAACAATAGTTGTCTCTAGTTGTAAGGTTGTATGAGACAAACAATAGTTGTCTCTAGTTGTAAGGTTGTATGAGACAAACAATAGTTGTCTCTAGTTGTAAGGTTGTATGAGACAAAGATTAGTTGTCACCAGTTGTATGAGACGCTGATTAATTGTTACTCGTTTTAAATTGTTTGAGACAAATATATGTTTTCACTGATTGTTAAGTTGTGTTAAGTAACTTATATAACTGTTGTAGTTGACCTTGTGAATAGTCAATTGGGACATTACATTTCCAGTAGATATGTTGTAGGGGAGCCGGAGGGGGTCTGACTAACGCTCATAGTATAATTAACATTGTAGTACATGTATACTTGATATTTACAGTGGTATTGCAATGGTCGTATCTTGCGATATTAATAAATATGTAGCATTTTCATGGGCTTAACATTTATATTCTCATCTCATAACGTCAAAAATGATATCACCGTTTGTAACGTCGGTTTTCATTCGTTGATTATAATTTCTAAGAGCAAAGAGTCCTTCAATCAAAGTAGATTTACCAAGGAAATATGAAGAGTAAGTCAAATTATAAGGATTAACTTGAATATATATATATATATGTTATAAGATCATAATCTATTCATGTTAATCCTTAAATATTTGGTATTTTATTATACAGTGTATGAATATACATTTCCATATGTAATATTTTAATACTTTTATTGTACAGGTATAAATTATTTTGTCGTATGATATCTTATATGAAGTATAATTTGATAATACAGTAGATTTTAAGATAATATTCAAGATTTGAGACATGTTGAGTATGGTCATGGCTGATGGGAATCACCCCTGTATGATGTAGACGGTTTTTAAGTTAGTACTAGGCAAGCGTTAGACTTTATCAATATTATCCCCAGGGTTGAGATGTTACGTAAGACGAGGTTATATGTTTGTCTTCCATGCTTTCCTATCGTTAGATACCTGTCGTGTTATCATCAATAATACACGGAATTCTACAATGCTCGATTTGATATTGTTATTCTGTAATGACGTCATCCTATTGTGAGTCATTGTGGTTTCAAAATATTAGAGAAAAGTCATAATTATCTTTCCTTACTCAAAACTGTAATTGTTACCTTTTGTATATAACATGTAGGACATTTAAGGATTGAATAAAGTTATGTTGAGGTGTATGGGGGTATACACCTCAATAGGTCTTGAGACAAATTTTATGAACTGCGAAGCCTTATATTGATATTTTTTGATATTTTTGTATATATTTTGTCTTTGACAAATAGGGACTTGTGCAAGTCTACCACGGAACTTACCGAAATGTACGTCATCACTCTTCGTCTATATATAGTTATTACTTTCAGGATTTCTTTCGTGAACAAACTTAATAACGAATTAAAACAAGTATTATCTTTAATAGAATTTATTTGATATAAATATGATCACTTTTGAAAAGGATATAGTCCAAGGTCGATAAATGTATTCCTACGCCGGACATAGTTCATTGAAAAATGACTTGAGTTAACTATGGTAGGTTCATTGTGTCTGAATTAAGTGGAAATATAAATATTACGTAATACCCTAGAGGCATTGGCCCGTCAAATAAGATCGACGAAGGTAACTTCATCAATTGTATCATATTCTCACAAGTGCGCCATACAACGCGTAAAATGTTATTGATTAAGAGAATGTGGTAATTTATCGCTATGGCATTTTTAAAATTCATTTCCCCCTAGGAATGTACTCCAACTACTGGAGGAGTAGTAGGAAGTGTAGATAATGCTAAAGCTAGTAAGACACCTGCAGACTCCTGGCGCTATATACGCAAAATGTATTTTTTTTATCGCTGTGATTTATTGGACTCCGGGGAAACGTCGGAGGTTCCTGGACGGGCCTGCCTCAGGGTCTATCCTAGACAAACGGCGTTCTGTTATGATACATACATGTATATACCTAGTACATTATATATGTTTGACATAAAGGAATCGGTGCTTAACGAATGGGTAAGGATCTGGTATAGTTTCAGTCTGGTCGACCGTTCTCCATCCTCGGACATGTATATATTGCGACTACTCACCTTCCTAAAAAACAGAAACAAACAAATGTTGGTTTCGTCTTTTTTTCGGTCTCCTGCGCGTAAACCAATGAAGTAGCTATAGTAGAGATCAGAATGTACTTTGCTGTCTTAATACACTCCTTCTCTGGTGGGCAATGTTGTAAAGCGTCCTTCTCTGGTGGGCAATGTTGTAAAGCGTCCTTCTCTGGTGGGCAATGTTGTAAAGCGTCCTTCTCTGGTGGGCAATGTTGTAAAGCGTCCTTCTCTGGTGGGCAATGTTGTAAAGCCTCCTCCTCTGGTGGGCAATGTAAAGCGTCTTTCTCTGGTGGGCAATGTTGTAAAGACTCTTTCTCTGGTGCGCAATGTTGTAAAGCGTCCTTCTCTGGTGGGCAATGTTGTAAAGCGTCCTTCTCTGGTGAGCAATGTTATAAAGCGTCCTTCTCTGGTGGGCAATGTTGTAAAGCGTCCTTCACTGGTGGGCAATGTTGTAAAGCGTCCTCCTCTGGTGGGCAATATTGTAAAGCGTCCTTCACTGGTGGGCAATGTTGTAAAGCGTCCTCCTCTGGTGGGCAATGTTGTAAAGCGTCCTTCTCTGATGGGCAATGTTGTAAAGCGTCCTTCTCTGGTGGGCAATGTTGTAAAGCCATTTGGCGTTATTGTATAAGTTCCGTCTTAAACATTCGGTGTAGGACCCTTCCATTTAACACAAGGCTTAGTATATAATACTGTAGATATTGCCCTTGAAGTTTACCTAACAATACATAATATATACTATAACGGGGTACCATTTTACCTCAACATGCGGAAGTTTGTTTCGTGTGGATGCGGCATTGTTGTACCACCTCTACGGTAAGTTTTTCGTATTTATCACTTGTTTGAAGTATTGATGTTGAATAGACACACCTTTCAGAACTCATTTGTTTACCTCGAGCATATCGCAAAGCCATATCCGGCTAATGTATGTTCTACAATTTTGCGGTATGCTCGAGACAAACAATAAGGTGGTGTATGGAACAAAATATATGATACGTAGCCTCACTGTACATGTGATTGTCAATGTTCCGTAATGTATGTCAGGGTTCCGTGAGGTATGTCAGGGTTCCGTAAGGTATGTCTGGGTTCCGTGAGGTATGTCAGGGTTCCGTGAGATATGTCTGGGTTGCGTGAGGTATGTCTGGATTGCGTGAGGTATGTCAGGGTGCAATGAGGTATGTCTGGGTTCCGGGAGGTATTTCAGGGTTCCGTGAGATATGTCTGGGTTCCGTGAGGTATGTCAGGGTTCCGTGAGGTATGTCTGGGTTCCGGGAGGTATGTCAGGGTTCCGTGAGATATGTCTGGGTTCCGTGAGGTATGTCAGGGTTCCGTGAGGTATGTCTGGGTTCCGTGAGGTATGTCAGGGTTCCGTGAGGTATGTCTGGGTTCCGGGAGGTATAACTTGGTTCCGTGAGGTATGTCAGGGTTCCGTGAGGTATGTCTGGGTTTCGTGATGTATATCTGGGTTCCTTGAGGTATAACTTGGTTCCGTGAGGTTTGTCAGAGTTCCGTCAGGTATATCTGGGTTCCGTAAGGTTTGTCTTGGTTCTTTGAGGTATGTCTGGGTTCCGTCAGGTATATCTGGGTTCCGTCAGGTATATCTGGGTTCCGTCAGGTATGTCTGGGTTCCCTGAGGTATATCTGGGCTCCGTCAGGTATATCTGGGTTCCGTAAGGTATATCTGGGTTCCGTCAGGTATATCTGGGTTCCGTCAGGTATATCTTGGTTCTGTAAGGTATATCTGGGTTCCGTAAGGTTTGTCTTGGTTCTTTGAGGTATATCTGGGATCCCTGAGGTATATCTGGGCTCCGTCAGGTATATCTGGGTTCCGTGAGATGTGTTTGGGTTCAGTGAAGTATAGATGGGTTCCGTGATATTTGTCTATTCAACACCAATGCTTGATAAAATTGATTAATATGGACAACTTACCGCCAAAGTGATATGATATGACCCCTGGACATACAAGATATCTAGATGGTGACGTAGATCGGTACCCTTGTATTGTGTATGATAATAATACGATACGATAGGCTAATATCATGTTTTCAATGTACAGTATATACTTCCATGATGGAACATGTCGGGGTATGTTAGATACGGAAACATATTCATTAATGATTTGATACCTTATCTAAATGTATTGTAATTATTAACAAATCAATAAAACAAACAAATTTTTGATATATATTTTTTAAATAATAGCATTCAATTAATATAACTAAAGAATATGCATTGGATATAAAACTATTATTATGTGTCGTTACTAGATTACATTTACATACATATACAAAACTGAAAAAAACATGATATGGGTTTAAAATGATTTCGGACTAAATGATTTTGCATAATAACATTTTGAGAGTT
This sequence comes from Pecten maximus, assembly GCF_902652985.1. Classification (NCBI taxonomy): domain Eukaryota; kingdom Metazoa; phylum Mollusca; class Bivalvia; order Pectinida; family Pectinidae; genus Pecten; species Pecten maximus. The sequence continues at coordinate 32,532,119 of NC_047026.1, forward strand.
TCATTGCAGCATTAAATATCTAACGCTTGGCTCGAAGGAATTATAATACGAGTGATATACATATTAACATGATTATCATGTTAAAACTGGGTTTCCTCGGTGATATATGGACTGCCTTGATCAGAGTCACCGTCTACCGAAGATTCAACATCAAAGCTGCAAATAACTGTCTGTGTTTCGATGTTTTTTGATTTTAGAAGATTTTTGTTGAACGTTGGTATACCCCGGTACTTAATCCACAGTTTTCTTGCGTCATCCAGCTCCTGTTGTGTAGTCTGGGTACCAATGTGACCAAAACGTTCGCCATGATAAGTTCTAACAGGAGACGACCAGAACCCAATGTCGTCCGAGTTGATACTCCTCGTGCAGCTTTCGTTTGTGGAATCCTCCAGCGTGTCGTCTGGATTGTTCATTTGAATCTCTATATGGTTACCCGTAATGCTGATACCACCTCTACTGTCATCGTCCTCACGTTCAACTCTCACAATGTCCGAGACTTCGTCATCCTCCAGTAAACTATCCTTTCTGTGATTGTCCATCTCGAATGCGTAGTTTTCCTCCGCATGACGCCCGGGATGTCGCGTCTTCTTTCTACGTCTGTGTTGTTCACACGTGGCCTTGATGGTGCCGATGTCTAGAACCACTACTAACGCAATGATGCTGCCAAGTATGATGGTAGCCACTACACCAGCCCCTGTGGCTGAGGGTCTATTGTCTACAGCACTGGTCCTCCGCTCCCTCAGGCGCTTCTCTCTAATCTTGTCACCCATTGCCACCAGCTCGTTCTTTATATCATCAAATGTCGGTTTGGTAGTCGAGGACGGCTCCTCGGTTGTTGTCGTATGTTTAACTGTTGTCGGTGGCTCTGTAAAATAAAGAATGATGCTTGAAAGTCTTGTGTGCGAGATTACTTCAGGAACGAAAACATATCGGACACAGAAATTGATTTCATATGCAATACGTACAAAAAGTTACACCTTTGAACAGTGTTTCCTGTGGATGTTACTTCCCCGTGTGGCGTACTTTGTTTACAATACTTATCTCGTTTTAATCAGATCAACTTATTATTTACATGAGAAGTAATAAACCGTAACTTTATTTTGTATTGAATACTAGTAACACTTTCGTATAATGGCTATCATGATAATATTTCTATTGTGACGGTGAATTGTGTTGGTTGTTATGGTGGTGAGATATGTTGGTTGTTATGGTGATGAGATATGTTGGTTGTTATGGTGAGATATGTTGGTTGTTATGGTGAGATATGTTGGTTGTTATGGTGGTGAGATATGTTGGTTGTTATGGTGAGATATGTTGGTTGTTATGGTGAGATATGTTGGTTGTTATGGTGATGAGATATGTTGGTTGGTATGGTGAGATATGTTGGTTGTTATGGTGGTGAGATATGTTGGTTGTTATGGTGATGAGATATGTTGGTTGTTATGGTGAGATATGTTGGTTGTTATGGTGGTGAGATATGTTGGTTGTTATGGTGAGATATGTTGGTTGTTATGGTGGTGAGATATGTTGGTTGTTATGGTGATGGGATATGTTGGTTGTTATGGTGGTGAGATATGTTGGTTGTTATGGTGATGAGATATGTTGGTTGTTATGGTGGTGAGATATATTGGTTGTTATGGTGATGAGATATGTTGGTTGTTATGATGATGGGATATGTTGGTTGATATGGTGAGATATGTTGGTTGTTATGGTGATGAGATATGTTGGTTGTTATGGTGGTGAGATATGTTGGTTGTTATGGTGGTGAGATATGTTGGTTGTTATGGTGATGAGATATGTTGGTTGTTATGGTGATGGGATATGTTGGTTGTTATGGTGGTGAGATATGTTGGTTGTTATGGTGATGAGATATGTTGGTTGTTATGATGATGGGATATGTTGGTTGATATGGTGAGATATGTTGGTTGTTATGGTGATGAGATATGTTGGTTGTTATGGTGGTGAGATATGTTGGTTGTTATGGTGAGATATATTGGTTGTTATGGTGTGATATATTGGTTGCAATGGTGATGAGATATGTTGGTTGTTATGGTGGTGAGATATGTTGGTTGTTATGGTGGTGAGATATGTTGGTTGTTATGGTGAGATATGTTAATTGTTATGGTGGTGTGATATGTTGGTAGTTATGGTGATGAGATATGTTGGTTGTTATGGTGATGAGATATGTTGGTTGTTATGGTGGTGTGATATGTTGGTTGTTATGGTGATGAGATATGTTGGTTGTTATGGTAGTGAGATATGTTGGTTGTTATGGTGGTGAGATATGTTGGTTGTTATGGTGGTTAGATATGTTGGTTGTTATGGTGGTGTGATATGTTGGTTGTTATGGTGGTGAGATATGTTGGTTGTTATGGTGGTGAGATATGTTGGTTGTTATGGTGGTGAGATATGTTGGTTGTTATGGTGGTGTGATATGTTGGTCGTTATGGTGATGAGATATGTTGGTTGTTATGGTGGGGTGTGATATGTTGGTTGTTATGGTGAGATTATGGTGTTATGGGTGATGAGCTATGTTGGTTGTTATGGTGGTGTGATATGTTGTTGTTATGGTGATGGGATATGTTGGTTGTTATGTTGGTGAGATATGTTGGTTGTTATGGTGATTGTTGGTTGTTATGGTGAGATATGTTGGTTGTTATGGTGATGAGATATGTTGGTTGTTATGGTGATGAGATATGTTGGTTGTTATGGTGATGAGATATGTTGGTTGTTATGGTGATGAGATATGTTGGTTGTTATGGTGGTGAGATATGTTGGTTGTTATGGTGATGAGATATGTTGGTTGTTATGGTGATGAGATATGTTGGTTGTTATGGTGGTGAGATATGTTGGTTGTTATGGTGGTTAGATATGTTGGTTGTTATGGTGGTGTGATATGTTGGTTGTTATGGTGGTGAGATATGTTGGTTGTTATGGTGGTGAGATATGTTGGTTGTTATGGTGGTGAGATATGTTGGTTGTTATGGTGGTGTGATATGTTGGTTGTTATGGTGAGATATGTTGGTTGTTATGGTGGTGTGATATGTTGGTTGTTATGGTGAGATATGTTGGTTGTTATGGTGATGGGATATGTTGGTTGTTATGGTGGTGAGATATGTTGGTTGTTATGGTGATGAGATATGTTGGTTGTTATGGTGATGGGATATGTTGGTTGTTATGGTGAGATATGTTGGTTGTTATGGTGGTGGGGATATGTTGGTTGTTATGGTGAGATATGTTTGTTGTTATCACGATGAAATAATGTTAGTTGCTATGGCGATTAGATATATTGGTTAATATGGAATGTTTATAGTAGTAGTGTCTGTGGGTGTTATGGAGGTAATATATGTTTTGTTAGTTTTGGTGATCACCATTTGACGGATATTTATTACATGGTTACGACAATGATAATTTGTGTATCTATCATAACTTGGTTTCGTCCCGCCATTAATCAATGATACTGCTGGTGTATTTACTACATGTACAGTGAACAATAAAATCACACAATTACCACAAGGAGCACGTGTCATGGCATCACATATTAAACCTTCGTTTGGCACTTAAAGACTCGAGATACCAGATGCAAGTGCAACGAACTGCGATCAACCAATAGCGATAATTCTCAAACAGTTGATATCGCGGATCGCCATGTACAGCCATTGCAGTGTCATTGGACAAGGACCTTGTAGTGTCATTGGACAAGGACCTTGTAGTGTCATTGGACAAGGACCTTGTAGTGTCATTGGACAAGGACCTTGTAGTGTCATTGGACAAGGACCTTGTAGTGTCATTGGACAAGGACCTTGTAGTGTCATTGGACAAGGACCTTTACCCCAAACGCTCAAGAGATCATGCGACAGGCCTCCCGTACAGATTTCAGTGAGAAGCTACCAGTTACTATAAGGAATCGCCTCTAAAGGACCTCTGTTTACGGGGGGATCAAGCCAATAGGTAAACAAATAAACAGAGCATGCATGTTATTTCGATTCTTCTAAGCACACCATTGACATATTAGCTAAGCGTTTGAAGTTTTAAAAACATATGTAGGAGTTGAAAGCAAATAACGACAGAAAAAAAATCTACAATTATCCATTGAATTTTTGTTTGATATAAACATCTATCGTCAGTAATACCATTAGATATATGGAGTATCGTGAAATTTGTTTGAAGTAGAAATTACATATCTTTATCGTGTTCCTTCGTGTTTTTGTTGGTAGTCTACAATACGGCAGGAGTTTAATTATACCACAGAGTTCAACTCTCTGGAAAGTCGAATGCTTTGGCGAAGTACTAAAAAACCAGTATTTATTATCCTCGATTTGGGTACTTTATAAATAATTATTGGAGATAATAAAATACATAAACATTCCAAACTGACGTAAAGTTAAAAATGACCCATAACATTAACATACATGTAAGTATAAAATCTGAACTCAAAGCTAATATTTATTGTACCAAACATAGGCTACTGTAAACGTCCATAATTTTGCGCATGATTAATACACTGACAAATTGGGACATCCAAAGTAATACTATATCGAAACGTTGAGTTTTCAGCGCGAAAATTGCAACAGTCAGATGTCAAGCTAGTAATGACTGATACGTTATGGAGGTTTAAGACGATACATCATGCTGGTCTAGGGGGAGACCAAGAAACACACAAACTGATATTTTCTGATCCATTGAAGACAAGTAACCCGTAAACTTGGACGTGGATTTTATGTTTTGGACCAGAACCAATTCGCCAATGATAAACTTACTATTATCCAAGGTTTATCGGACTGACCTTCATCTTAACCGGTACATATGATGTATGTACCCCACAAAGGTCACCAATTGAAGTCTCATTAAAGAATATACATGGATTGACGTCAAGGTAAAGAAGTTGATTTGACAACAAAACAAGTATGACATGGCGTAAGATACGGAATGGTTATCGCTTGACTAGGAATTATAGAGGAAACCGATGTGGTGTGAGACAGATGTGTTAAGTTAGGAATAACCGAGAAAGACAATGCTGAATAAAACAATAAAATATCATTTTAGCTTTAAAACAAAAATCGTTGGTAGCACTAAATATAAGATATTAGATATAGTATAATGAAAATCATATAAAGCTAGCATCAGCATATGAACCAGGAAAAAGCGAGAAAAAATTAACGCAACTAGATTTATTTACACCACATACAAATTTCTGCAGATATTTTGGTATATTTAACCAGTATAAACATGATCAGTTTCAGATTATCCACAAGAAAATACTTTCGTCTATGCCCTCGTATATAAACACAAATTAGTACAAGTAGCCGTAATTGTAAAGATAATATATAACCCGCATCACCATTTAGGTGGAGTAGTCATAACAAGCTTTGATGTAGGTTCCAGTACTTAACCGACTGACAGGCTGTTCATTACCATCTCAAGCCGACTTCTCCTCCGTCGACCAGTCGAGAGTGTATGATTACAAGAGAAACTATCGTTTGGTTTTACTTTGTAGAAAAGTATAGACGTAATAAGCCGCTACAACCAAATCTGATAGTCTCCTTTGGTACTTAAACTATGTCAGTATTACAGGCACTTCCGTTATAATTTTGCTACAACGTCATTAACTCCTAATTTCAACAATATCATATAATATGTATTAGTGTACACACCTCTCGTTAGAAGGTGAACTTCCAAAGCCTATTTATCTTTTGCGTCAGAACCGTGTATTTGATTACGGATTAGATATGGATAATAAACACCAACTGTTTATAATTATCTAAAAAATAATAAGACGATAATGCAAAAACCACAGTACTGGAAAACAAGTTTACGTACAACTCGGAGAACAATAACGAAAGTAGAAAGCAGATAATGATATATAAACGAAGGCTGTCCTCGCCCGCTTAATTTCATTAGCTGTTTACTTCTATCGTATAACGTAACAAAAAGGGACAACTTACAATTAACTTTCCGTTTCTAGATAGCAACATCCATGCTTCCCCTACCTTCGATTAGAAGTTGATGGCTTGTTCCCATCATCACGATACTGACTACCGACTGTAAAACTAAATGTAAAACACAAAGATTTTAGAGATGCAGGGTGATGAAGATCACGAGGAAGGTTTATGATCCACATACTGATCTCAATGGGATAATTCTATGACAGTTGATATGTCTGGTGGTTCCATTGCCACCACCCTAGATATCACCGTGTGGAAGTGGCCTATATGACCTATATTTGTATGTCGGGTGTCGTCGGTGAAGCAGATTACGCTTCCCCGTCCGGATTACCTGGTCAGGTCCCCCTTGTACATTTTCAAGGATTTCCATGGAATCTGTATTTTTCATATGTTGCCTTTATTTTATTGATTTTGAGGATTGTGATTTAGTTTACATCTCGGTATTTAATGTTTTTGGATTTCTATACGAACATAATAGTTAATTTGTAATTATCTGCTACGTTGTTGTCTTGTTGTTTGTTCCAAAAATTAAAGGTTAAGCTATGGTTAGCAAAACACAATGTAAACAAGTGTTTGCAAATATAGCTCGAATAGGATAGAATAACATTTCTTGCTGAAATACCTCTCTAAGAAAATATTGGTTTTATTTTCGGTATTGAAATTTTACAGATCTACATTTTGTTCTTCATAGTCCAGTATAAAGTCAAAATATCTACCTCATTCGGTGATAATTTTTTTTTATTCTTCCGGAAACTATAGCAACGTCTCCTTAAAAACAATATTATTAATAAAATGACTCTGTAGCTGAACATGAAAATTACGTGAACAGTGAATTTTTATCAAGTTCATTGGTTTGGTTAACGGGGCCGAGTGATATGGTAATACAGTATTGTGATATGGTAATACTGATATATAATAAAATACTGTAGAAAACGTCGACACTGTGTCCGTACAATAAAATACTGTAGAAAACGTCGACACTGAGTCAGTACAATAAAATACTGTAGAAAACGTCGACACTGTGTCAGTACAATAAAATACTGTAGAAAACGTCGACACTGAGTCCGTACAATAAAATACTGTAGAAAACGTCGACACTGAGTCCGTACAATAAAATACTGTAGAAAACGTCGACACTGTGTCCGTACAATAAAATACTGTAGAAAACGTCGACACTGTGTCGGTACAATAAAATACTGTAGAAAACGTCGACACTGAGTCAGTACAATAAAATACTGTAGAAAACGTCGACACTGTGTCCGTACAATAAAATACTGTAGAAAACGTCGACACTGTGTCCGTACAATAAAATACTGTAGAAAACGTCGACACTGAGTCCGTACAATAAAATACTGTAGAAAACGTCGACACTGAGTCAGTACAATAAAATACTGTAGAAAACGTCGACACTGAGTCAGTACAATAAAATACTGTAGAAAACGTCGACACTGAGTCAGTACAATAAAATACTGTAGAAAACGTCGACACTGTGTCCGTACAATAAAATACTGTAGAAAACGTCGACACTGAGTCAGTACAATAAAATACTGTAGAAAACGTCGACACTGAGTCCGTACAATAAATTACTGTAGAAAACGTCGACACTGTGTCAGTACAATAAAATACTGTAGAAAACGTCGACACTGAGTCCGTACAATAAAATACTGTAGAAAACGTCGACACTGTGTCCGTACAATAAAATACTGTAGAAAACGTCGACACTGTGTCCGTACAATAAAATACTGTAGAAAACGTCGACACTGAGTCAGTACAATAAAATACTGTAGAAAACGTCGACACTGAGTCAGTACAATAAAATACTGTAGAAAACGTCGACACTGAGTCCGTACAATAAAATACTGTAGAAAACGTCGACACTGAGTCCGTACAATAAAATACTGTAGAAAACGTCGACACTGAGTCCGTACAATAAAATACTGTAGAAAACGTCGACACTGTGTCCGTACAATAAAATACTGTAGAAAACGTCGACACTGTGTCCGTACAATAAAATACTGTAGAAAACGTCGACACTGAGCCAGTACAATAAAATACTGTAGAAAACGTCGACACTGAGTCCGTACAATAAAATACTGTAGAAAACGTCGACACTGTGTCCGTACAATAAAATACTGTAGAAAACGTCGACACTGAGTCAGTACAATAAAATACTGTAGAAAACGTCGACACTGAGTCCGTACAATAAATTACTGTAGAAAACGTCGACACTGAGCCAGTACAATAAATTACTGTAGAAAACGTCGACACTGAGTCCGTACAATAAAATACTGTAGAAAACGTCGACACTGAGCCAGTACAATAAAATACTGTAGAAAACGTCGACACTGAGCCAGTACAATAAAATACTGTATAAAACGTCGACACTGAGTCAGTACAATAAAATACTGTAGAAAACGTCGACACTGAGTCCGTACAATAAATTACTGTAGAAAACGTCGACACTGAGCCAGTACAATAAATTACTGTAGAAAACGTCGACACTGAGTCCGTACAATAAAATACTGTAGAAAACGTCGACACTGTGTCCATACAATAAAATACTGTAGAAAACATCGACACTGAGTCAGTACAATAAAATACTGTAGAAAACGTCGACACTGTGTCCGTACAATAAAATACTGTAGAAAACGTCGACACTGTGTCCGTACAATAAAATACTGTAGAAAACGTCGACACTGAGTCCGTACAATAAAATAATGTAGAAAACGTCGACACTGAGTCAGTACAATAAAATACTGTAGAAAACGTCGACACTGTGTCCGTACAATAAAATACTGTAGAAAACGTCGACACTGTGTCAGTACAATAAAATACTGTAGAAAACGTCGACACTGTGTCGGTACAATAAAATACTGTAGAAAACGTCGACACTGAGTCAGTACAATAAAATACTGTAGAAAACGTCGACACTGTGTCCGTACAATAAAATACTGTAGAAAACGTCGGACACTGAGTCAGTACAATAAAATACTGTAGAAAACGTCGACACTGTGTCCGTACAATAAAATACTGTAGAAAACGTCGACACTGAGTCCGTACAATAAAATACTGTAGAAAACGTCGACACTGAGTCCGTACAATAAAATACTGTAGAAAACGTCGACACTGAGTCAGTACAATAAAATACTGTAGAAAACGTCGACACTGTGTCCGTACAATAAAATACTGTAGAAAACGTCGACACTGTGTCCGTACAATAAATACTGTAGAAAACGTCGACACTGAGTCAGTACAATAAATACTGTAGAAACGTCGACACTGTGTCCGTACAATAAAATACTGTAGAAAACGTCGACACTGTGTCCGTACAATAAAATACTGTAGAAAACGTCGACACTGTGTCCGTACAATAAAATACTGTAGAAAACGTCGACACTGAGTCCGTACAATAAAATACTGTAGAAAACGTCGACACTGAGTCCGTACAATAAAATACTGTAGAAAACGTCGACACTGTGTCCGTACAATAAAATACTGTAGAAAACGTCGACACTGTGTCAGTACAATAAAATACTGTAGAAAACGTCGACACTGTGTCCGTACAATAAAATACTGTAGAAAACGTCGACACTGAGTCAGTACAATAAAATAATGTAGAAAACGTCGACACTGTGTCCGTACAATAAAATACTGTAGAAAACGTCGACACTGAGTCAGTACAATAAAATACTGTAGAAAACGTCGACACTGTGTCCGTACAATAAAATACTGTAGAAAACGTCGACACTGAGTCCGTACAATAAAATACTGTAGAAACGTCGACACTGAGTCCGTACAATAAAATACTGTAGAAAACGTCGACACTGAGTCAGTACAATAAAATACTGTAGAAAACGTCGACACTGTGTCCGTACAATAAAATACTGTAGAAAACGTCGACACTGAGTCAGTACAATAAAATACTGTAGAAAACGTCGACACTGAGTCCGTACAATAAAATACTGTAGAAAACGTCGACACTGAGTCCGTACAATAAAATACTGTAGAAAACGTCGACACTGAGTCAGTACAATAAAATACTGTAGAAAACGTCGACACTGTGTCCGTACAATAAAATACTGTAGAAAACGTCGACACTGTGTCCGTACAATAAAATACTGTAGAAAACGTCGACACTGAGTCAGTACAATAAAATACTGTAGAAAACGTCGACACTGAGTCCGTACAATAAAATACTGTAGAAAACGTCGACACTGTGTCCGTACAATAAAATACTGTAGAAAACGTCGACACTGTGTCCGTACAATAAAATACTGTAGAAAACGTCGACACTGAGTCAGTACAATAAAATACTGTAGAAAACGTCGACACTGTGTCCGTACAATAAAATACTGTAGAAAACGTCGACACTGTGTCCGTACAATAAATACTGTAGAAAACGTCGACACTGAGTCCGTACAATAAAATACTGTAGAAAACGTCGACACTGTGTCCGTACAATAAAATACTGTAGAAAACGTCGACACTGAGTCAGTACAATAAAATACTGTAGAAAACGTCGACACTGTGTCCGTACAATAAAATACTGTAGAAAACGTCGACACTGAGTCCGTACAATAAAATACTGTAGAAAACGTCGACACTGTGTCCGTACAATAAAATACTGTAGAAAACGTCGACACTGAGTCAGTACAATAAAATACTGTAGAAAACGTCGACACTGTGTCCGTACAATAAAATACTGTAGAAAACGTCGACACTGAGTCCGTACAATAAAATACTGTAGAAAACGTCGACACTGTGTCAGTACAATAAAATACTGTAGAAAACGTCGACACTGTGTCCGTACAATAAAATACTGTAGAAAACGTCGACACTGTGTCAGTACAATAAAATACTGTAGAAAACGTCGACACTGAGTCAGTACAATAAAATACTGTAGAAAACGTCGACACTGAGTCCGTACAATAAAATACTGTAGAAAACGTCGACACTGAGTCAGTACAATAAAATACTGTAGAAAACGTCGACACTGAGTCAGTACAATAAAATACTGTAGAAAACGTCGACACTGTGTCCGTACAATAAAATACTGTAGAAAACGTCGACACTGTGTCCGTACAATAAAATACTGTAGAAAACGTCGACACTGAGTCAGTACAATAAAATACTGTAGAAAACGTCGACACTGAGTCAGTACAATAAAATACTGTAGAAAACGTCGACACTGTGTCCGTACAATAAAATACTGTAGAAAACGTCGACACTGAGCCAGTACAATAAAATACTGTAGAAAACGTCGACACTGTGTCCGTACAATAAAATACTGTAGAAAACGTCGACACTGAGTCCGTACAATAAAATACTGTAGAAAACGTCGACACTGAGTCAGTACAATAAAATACTGTAGAAAACGTCGACACTGAGTCCGTACAATAAAATACTGTAGAAAACGTCGACACTGTGTCAGTACAATAAAATACTGTAGAAAACGTCGACACTGAGTCCGTACAATAAAATACTGTAGAAAACGTCGACACTGTGTCCGTACAATAAAATACTGTAGAAAACGTCGACACTGAGTCCGTACAATAAAATACTGTAGAAAACGTCGACACTGAGTCAGTACAATAAAATACTGTAGAAAACGTCGACACTGTGTCCGTACAATAAAATACTGTAGAAAACGTCGACACTGTGTCCGTACAATAAAATACTGTAGAAAACGTCGACACTGAGTCCGTACAATAAAATACTGTAGAAAACGTCGACACTGAGTCCCGTACAATAAAATACTGTAGAAACGTCGACACTGTGTCCGTACAATAAAATACTGTAGAAAACGTCGACACTGAGTCCGTACAATAAAATACTGTAGAAAACGTCGACACTGAGTCCGTACAATAAAATACTGTAGAAAACGTCGACACTGAGTCCGTACAATAAAATACTGTAGAAAACGTCGACACTGAGTCCGTACAATAAAATACTGTAGAAAACGTCGACACTGTGTCCGTACAATAAAATACTGTAGAAAACGTCGACACTGATGTCCGTACAATAAAATACTGTAGAAAACGTCGACACTGAGTCCGTACAATAAAATACTGTAGAAAACGTCGACACTGAGTCAGTACAATAAAATACTGTAGAAAACGTCGACACTGTGTCCGTACAATAAAATATGTAGAAAACGTCGACACTGAGTCCGTACAATAAAATACTGTAGAAAACGTCGACACTGAGTCCGTACAATAAAATACTGTGGAAAACGTCGAAACTGAGTCACTACAATAAAATACTGTAGAAAACGTCGACACTGTGTCCGTACAATAAAATACTGTAGAAAACGTCGACACTGAGTCAGTACAATAAAATACTGTAGAAAACGTCGACACTGTGTCCGTACAATAAAATACTGTAGAAAACGTCGACACTGAGTCCGTACAATAAAATACTGTAGAAAACGTCGACACTGAGTCAGTACAATAAAATACTGTAGAAAACGTCGACACTGAGTCCGTACAATAAAATACTGTAGAAAACGTCGACACTGTGTCCGTACAATAAAATACTGTAGAAAACGTCGACACTGAGTCCGTACAATAAAATACTGTAGAAAACGTCGACACTGTGTCCGTACAATAAAATACTGTAGAAAACGTCGACACTGAGTCCGTACAATAAAATACTGTAGAAAACGTCGACACTGAGTCAGTACAATAAAATACTGTAGAAAACGTCGACACTGAGTCCGTACAATAAAATACTGTAGAAAACGTCGACACTGAGTCCGTACAATAAAATACTGTAGAAAACGTCGACACTGAGTCCGTACAATAAAATACTGTAGAAAACGTCGACACTGTGTCCGTACAATAAAATACTGTAGAAAACGTCGACACTGAGTCAGTACAATAAAATACTGTAGAAAACGTCGACACTGAGTCCGTACAATAAAATACTGTAGAAAACGTCGACACTGAGTCCGTACAATAAAATACTGTAGAAAACGTCGACACTGAGTCAGTACAATAAAATACTGTAGAAAACGTCGACACTGTGTCCGTACAATAAAATACTGTAGAAAACGTCGACACTGAGTCCGTACAATAAAATACTGTAGAAAACGTCGACACTGAGTCAGTACAATAAAATACTGTAGAAAACGTCGACACTGAGTCCGTACAATAAAATACTGTAGAAAACGTCGACACTGTGTCAGTACAATAAAATACTGTAGAAAACGTCGACACTGTGTCCGTACAATAAAATACTGTAGAAAACGTCGACACTGAGTCCGTACAATAAAATACTGTAGAAAACGTCGACACTGTGTCCGTACAATAAAATACTGTAGAAAACGTCGACACTGAGTCCGTACAATAAAATACTGTAGAAAACGTCGACACTGAGTCAGTACAATAAAATACTGTAGAAAACGTCGACACTGTGTCCGTACAATAAAATACTGTAGAAAACGTCGACACTGAGTCCGTACAATAAAATACTGTAGAAAACGTCGACACTGTGTCAGTACAATAAAATACTGTAGAAAACGTCGACACTGAGTCCGTACAATAAAATACTGTAGAAAACGTCGACACTGTAGTCCGTACAATAAAATACTGTAGAAAACGTCGACACTGAGTCCGTACAATAAAATACTGTAGAAAACGTCGACACTGAGTCAGTACAATAAAATACTGTAGAAAACGTCGACACTGTGTCCGTACAATAAAATACTGTAGAAAACGTCGACACTGAGTCCGTACAATAAAATACTGTAGAAAACGTCGACACTGTGTCCGTACAATAAAATACTGTAGAAAATCTCCGGTAGATTAAATGTTTTCTGCTTCATGGACGACGCCACTAAACTAAATATGGGCCATTTCAATACACATTCTCAAACTGAGACCCAGTGTTGTGACCACGGAATCACTAGGCAACAAACATCGAACATGTCTTACTCTATATCACATTAGGAAATGGATCATGATGCTGACCATCTAACTTTCCCACGACCATAATCAACCTGTATTTTTTTCTCGGTACATTGTGTTATTAATTTTTCCATCAGTAGTCCCGAAATCGTGATAATGAGAACAAACCCTTGAATATCAAATCAACTGGGACACGTATAAACCGTAGGTTGGGGAAGTAAGGATGTTACTATCTAAAATGGAAAGCTGCCAATTGAGAACATGAAATTATACCGCTGATCATACAGCTTAGTTGATCAAGATCAAGGTAAGCAGTTGATGTTGAAGAGTCTATATTTAAAGATAATACATTGTTGAGATACATATAAGTGAAATTAAAGGTAAATAATTTTCAAGGTCTGTGTTACCTATTCTAAAAAGCTCTTCAAACTAATAAGTTTCGTATGAAAACAAAAGCAAATCGGACAATAGAGGGGACACAGACTGTTCCCATGGGAACCAAGAGTCTATTGGAATATCTGGCCACCAAACTCAACTCAACGTTTCCTATTGACCATAGTCCTAAGTTTAACGATATATGCTTCCTTATACTACACAACTGCTGTACTGAAGAAAGCTCTAGTGAAAGCTCTTGTCCCAAGAGACCGAAGGCATTCCATAAGTTTTGACAGGGGAATGGAAGTGTGGAACAATCAAACGTTTCGTTGGAAGAAACGTTTTTAGAACCGGATGCTCAAGATTAATCAAAATATCCCCGGAACTTGTTTTCCAAAAGCTACATCTCACTGACTCGACTTCAGGAGTAAACAGTATCTCAAAAGGACTGCGGCAATGGATTTATTGTACTATGAAAGATAATACGTAAGTTTGGATAAAGGTTTACTAAACGTTGTTGAATAAAAATAAACATTCTTATATAGTTTAGGAATTAAACATAAACGAGGCGATCCGCATTCCTCCCACTATTCGGTATTTTGATCGCAATACTGAAGAATGATTGGACGTTATTTCGTCTTTAGAACTCGACAATGTGTGGGTGGGGTTACCCTGGTTGTTAAATGAGCCTAGTTATTTAAGTAAACAGGAATTGTAATAATGAGTACGGAAGAGGATAAAAAAAAAAAACAACAAAATGTCGGGTAAACTTAATTCCGTAATATAATGTAGAGTTTCTATCCTAACTAATGGCATAGGAATATAGGGAGGAAAGTTTGGGCCATGTTATGAAATATCTACTACTCACCAGACAAAGGTAAAAATAAGGGAATGATCGACATTTACCTGTATATTACTGACTTTTTGGGTCCGCTGGTACATATTTACCTACATACAACCAGCAGTGATATATCAACACCGTAAGGCATGGTTTTGAAATTTGCGTGTAGCTACTATAACGGAAGGATATAACTAATAACTATCTAACCTTGCCAGGGAAGCATATGTCTGGCCCAAATAGTGTAGGTTAATAGGCGTGGAAGTGTACGGAGGCCTGCCGTGTAACACTGCCCTAGATATATATTATCTGTGCCATAATGATTAGATAATTGATCGGAAACAGGCCAGTAACTCAATCTTCGTAGGTGGTTTTGATTTTCATTAATGGAATGGCTTTATAAAACATATACCAACACGTTAGAGTACTTTCTATGACGTTTAAAAAATATGTGTAATAGTGTGGGTAACGTCCGTTTAAAATGCTAATTGTTTCAAGGGATTTTCTTGAAGATTTTGAAGCTTTGAATGTTTTAATCTTTGTGGATCTGGTTTGAGCATATCTTTCCTCTCTAAACGTGAGTCGCTCTCCAATCTTCCAATCCTCTATCATTTATAAGTCAACATGCTTGCAGAAAGACACGGAGACATTTTCTATTCACGGTTCGTAAGAATGGGCTCCAAAAAAAAAAAAAGATCAGAAATGTAAATACAATCTGACAATGACATCAATTTTATAGAGATATATCAAAATGAATTAAATCAATTAATATGATTTGATATTTTCACTTCCTGATTTTCCTGGGATTCACTTATATAAACTAATATATTTATTTCTTCGTTATATAACTGTTAATACCTTATACAGCTATTCACTCATACAAGTATACATGTAGAGCTGTAGTGTAGAGTGATCTCCCTTTCTTCATTAATAGTAACCTAACGTTAACGCGTGTGTTAGCCATATACGTATTTCATTATAACTGTTCATTTTGTAAATTTCGTAATCTAAATAGTTCCAAAATAATATTCTCTGTTCCTAATCCCTTTAGAGACGAAATGTATTATTTAATTAAGTCACTGACATATTTTAGTAAATGCTTTTATCGTATCAAGGGCTCCAAGGTAAGATAACGTACGTTTAACTGCAACTAGAACCTCATTAACTCAGGTTTCAACGAAGGTTATTGTTCTTTGTGCACTGTTGATAAGAGATAATTTAAGGTGCAAACTTTCACCCATCAATCTGCTACCGAGACATGTGTAGCCTGTATACCGGTATGGACCAGGTACAGTCAACCACAATGATTATACAGGGAAAGTCAGTGTACGGTATCAATCCTTTCTCAAATACTCTTTGGTTAAATAAATAAGATAATAAATAAATATAAATAAATAAATAAATGAATAAGAGCTATTGCAAAACAACATACACACAATGTGTTTTGAAACTATATAATGTATACAATGAATAGTATGACTTATGTTTTAATTCATTTATTATTTTTCATAATATGTAAAACTTATTTTATTCTGTAAAAATGAAGCAGTTTGACAGATATTGTGGAGTTTTTTTCTTGCTATCAAAAGGGAATAAAATCCGCTAAAGCTTAACAGAAAAGCGGAACACTTAGAGTATTTTACACTTATTCTATTTCCACTTTTTCACTATTTTTTACTTTAGGAATAATTGCATTAGATAAATAAGTTTAATAGCAGCAGTATATATTAGAAATGATGATACAAGGCGATATCCGAAAACTGCAAGTAAGGCTCTGTGTGGTTATGCTTATTATCAGTTGGTAATGAATGAAGACAAGTTATTACCAGTGGTAGTAAGGACTGAAGACAAGTTATTACCGGTTATAGTAAGGGGTGAAGACAAGTTATCACCAGTTGTAGTAAGGGGTGAAGACAAGTTATTACCAGTTGTAGTAAGGGTTGAAGACAAGTTATTACCTGTTGTAGTAAGGGATGAAGGCACGTTATTACCAGTTATAGTAAGGGATGAAGACAAGTTATTACCTGTTGTAGTAAGGGGTGAAGGTAAGTTATTACCAGTTGTAGTAAGGGGTGAAGACAAGTTATTACCAGTTGTAGTAAGGGGTGAAGACAAGTTATTACCTGTTGTAGTAAGGGGTGAAGACAAGTTATTACCAGTTGTAGTAAGGGGTGAAGACAAGTTATCACCAGTTGTAGTAAGGGGTGAAGACAAGTTATTACCTGTTGTAGTAAGGGGTGAAGACATGTTATTACCAGTTGTAGTAAGGGGTGAAGACAAGTTATCACCAGTTGTAGTAAGGGGTGAAGCAGGTTATTACCAGTTGTAGTAAGGGTTGAAGACAAGTTATTACCAGTTGTAGTAAGGGGTGAAGCAGGTTATTACCAGTTGTAGTAAGGGGTGAAGACACGTTATTACCAGTTATAGTAAGGGGTGAAGACAAGTTATCACCAGTTGTAGTAAGGGGTGAAGACAAGTTATCACCAGTTATAGTAAGGGGTGAAGACAAGTTATCACCAGTTGTAGTAAGGGGTGAAGGCACGTTATTACCAGTTGTAGTAAGGGGTGAAGACAAGTTATTACCAGTTGTAGTAAGGGGTGAAGACAAGTTATTACCAGTTGTAGTAAGGGGTGAAGACAAGTTATTACCAGTTGTAGTAAGGGGTGAAGACAAGTTATTACCAGTTGTAGTAAGGGGTGAAGGTAAGTTATTACCAGTTGTAGTAAGGGATGAAGACAAGTTATTACCAGTTGTAGTAAGGGTTGAAGACAAGTTATTACCTGTTGTAGTAAGGGGTGAAGACAAGTTATTACCAGTTGTAGTAAGGGGTGAAGACAAGTTATTACCAGTTGTAGTAAGGGGTGAAGGTAAGTTATTACCAGTTGTAGTAAGGGGTGAAGGTAAGTTATTACCAGTTGTAGTAAGGGGTGAAGACTAGTTATTACCAGTTATAGTAAGGGGTGAAGACAAGTTATTACCTGTTGTAGTAAGGGCTGAAGACAAGTTATCACCAGTTGTAGTAAAGGGTTAGGACAAGTTATTACCTGTTGTAGTAAGAAGTTCCTCTGTGGTTGGTTTGGGGGTAGTTGTGGTGGTTGTGACGGTCGTGGTGGTATGAACCTCTGGTAGAGGGCCTAAAAGTATAAACAAACATGGTATATAATGAAACATAAGTTTAAACAAGGTATGCTTAGCCTTGAACAGATAATCAAAATTGATATATTGATTGAAATTATAGGTTGATTTGCTGAATATTACGTTTGTAGAAAAATTGTTATGAAACATTTTCTTTCAGGTTGGTAAGTTTGATAACGACATCATCATACATGTAAAATAAAGTACTGGCTACAAAAGACGAATGTCTGTTGCATTGTTTCTTGTGTTGTATGTATCCAGTAATACACTATGTTCTACAAGATATGTCAGCATAGCTTTTATGTGTTGTAATTGTCTGGTAAATAATGTCATGTATTGTATTGATACAATAATATACATGTAATTTAAGACAAATAAATATGTCTAATGCCATGTCACGTGTTATTTATGTCTGGTATTACAATTGAAAGTAAATATAAACGTATTATAATGTCATGCAAAACTCGCTTGTTAACTAAATATATTATGTGTCCAAAGGTTCTAGCGGGAAACGGCCCGGTATTATTTGACCTTGTCACTTAAGGTTGAAAGAGTTGTCTTTCTTACTCGACCACGTTTTATATGGATACTACAGTATACTTTAACTACCAATTAGAGCACCACGCACATTCAATGTATTGTGTACTGTAGCTGTTTTCAATTTTAAAAGCTTTTTTTCCCAAACGAAAGCACCTGAAGACGAATTTCAAATTAAAAAATGACGCAAAAATTTGTTCGATTCTTTCCTTTAAGACATTATTACAAATCTTACACTGAACGAGCTAATCTAAGGTAGAGTGACAATCCATAGCATCATTTTCTATGACTTTTATGTTCGGAGACAAAACAGTTATGATATAAAAAATATCTGTTTAAAACAAGACAGATTATCAATTTGGAATACATACATCATACAGGAAATTAAGTTCGACAAGTTAAGCATCAAAGAGTTATCTTTCCTGCGTTGGTGTTGTCAATAAAGTTCTTTGTTCCTCTGTAAAATGGTTCGTTCATTAAATGATGCAATTATTTAGCAATCATTTAAACGAGCTTAAACGTCATACCATATAAGACTTTCATAATCGTACATTGTACCCATAAAGATCGTATTAAGGATAATACTAATCTCCAAAAAATCTTATATATGACAGAAGCATAATTCAGTGACATTTCTCGCGCCATTTACAGTCTAATCTCGAGAGATTTCTCGTCACCTTTAAGGTATTCCAGGTCGCACTGACAGAACCGTGAGTGAGTGATGTGAAATGATGTCAAATCACTATCATATTTCCCATGCAGTTTTCCACATTCGAAGTCGTGTTTATTGAAAATATATCACATATTGCCTTATTTCTTGACACTTGAGAAAGAAAATATTAAGACATGAAATGGTCTTATTGAATAAATAGGTGTGAATCCTGGGAATTATATTACGTATATTGCGTAACAACTCTATCAGTAGGATGTGTAATTTTATCCAAGTTAGAGGTAGACTGCATTGGCAGGTGATATTCATACGCCTCCATTGTGGATTAATCAACAATGGTACATTAAAAAATAGACGAGAGAAAAAAAATACTCGTGTGGAAGATTTCTTTGTCACATCGTCGGACAAGGAGAGTTATATTAATCTACAGAGATAATATTTACGATAGGTGTAATTCCGTACCTCCAAAGTTACACTGCTTATGGTAGTAATCCCAGCCAAATAGATCTGTTTTGTAATATGCTGCTAAGGTCCACCTGTTTCCCTCAGACAACTGACAGATACCTCCGGAATACCGAAAGTACTCATACGACCTGCACTGGAACTCTGTAGTGTTATCACAAAGTTCCTGGCACTCGGAGACACTAATGTCATAATATATCCTTTTATTGTTTGCGAGGACAGCCGCCTCAGATGTCTTCTGGTAAATACATTCATCTGAAAAAGTTAATACAACGTTGTTTAAAGACACGTACTTTGTCTGTTTGACGCAATTAAAAAAAATCTTTCATTACTTGCATTATGTTGTATTTAAAACGACCTTGTCTAAATGAATGATTGATATATTATATATTATTTTTGGAATATAACATAATTTTAGACAATACATACTTATACACTGTCCTTATTTTGTTTGATATGCCGCACCAAGTAATCACAAAAGGTAAGTGTGCATTTTAAGCTACAAAATCACTTTACAAGTCTTAATCAGAAATAGTTGAAATGTATTGCTGCAATTTAGTTCATACAAAAACAATAAATCCTTTGATAAGTTTGGCGAACTGTCAAAACCTTGGCTTCGAGGCGTGATTCGCCGTGGTTGTTTTGCTAATACTGAATTATAAAAACAGCCTAACGTTTATCTTTATTGTGAGAAAGACTCTCTGGTGACATCTCCTTTTAAGCTTATCAAAGCAAAAGAAAACGATTTTGCTTACGTTACGGGATGCTTTTTCCAAATTTGTATCACATTCAGCAGAAAATGGTATTGATTGGTTCAAAAACGTGATTCATTTTGGTTACGGATTGGTCCCAAATAATTATTGCAATAACAAGAGCTGTTGTAGAACAACATAGCTCGTCTCGCAAATGTTTGTCAATAAATAATATAAAATATACAAATTGATATGTTTTGAATATTGGGTAAATAGATTTTTATTAGTTATTTGATGGAATTTTACCAAAATACACTTATAAAATGATATATTAATGCCTTTCAACACTTGCAAAAAAAAAAGCGCAAAAAAACAAAAAAAGACCAAAAAAACTTAAAGTTTTTGTCTACATTAAAAGTCCAAAAATATGTCAAAAGGCAAGGTCCCCCCCCCCCCCCCCCCCTAAACAGTCTTTTAGTTCGATTTTCGGGAGGGGACAGTAATCAAATATGTCTTTGAACACTTGCACCAAAACGTTTATACTAGAAAACCAACGCCGACGCCGATGCCGGGATGACAACATTAGCTCTCCCTCTTCCTCGAAGAGATGACCTAAAATGTTTTGCTGAACTTGTTTCAAATCTGTGAATACCAATTCGTTACGTAAACATTTCGTTTTTCTTTGTTTTTGTAAATATTATTTGGCGGTGTGCATAGATATATTGCTTAATTGCAAAACAAAACAAAAAATGACGTCGAATCACGCCTCGATGCCGAGTTTAATAGTTCAACTTTTCGAATGATTCACAGTTATTTATGAACAAAACAGCAGCAGACACATGTCGTAATATCACATTTTAACTATATCCGAATTATGCCCTGTACTTGTCTTGGTCGGTGTGTAATAGTGCTTTACTACCTTCTGTGGACATCTTGGTCCGCCATCTTGGTTCACCAAATTGAAAGGACCATTTATTTATTCATTTATTACTGTAATATACCACTATTGATTCAGCGTGAATCCATCCAAGTGTTAGATGCTTTAATTCAAATCCCTGAATTAAACTCTCAGACAGTATATCCAATAATAAAGAACGTTATACTATCCTAATAAATTATGTTATCACCTGCCGGGAACTGACAAATGAACCATAGATTTGTCTGGCATACAGTGGGGTACCAGTAGGCGTGGTCGTCCAATATAACCATGGTACATTTTTCCGAGCGGTCTGTCGGTTTGGGTTGGTATTTCCAATTCTGCCACGTGAGTGAAGTGTTACCTACCCACCTCCAGTACCTCTCCGGGGTCCGGGACAATCCTATCCACATCGTCTTCCTGGTGTGAAAAAAGAATTAATGGAAACATCCCATTGGAATAAATGTGTATGGGTTAGATTAAGACAGCTGTTTTATACCGTAACAATATATAATGTAGACATCATGCATTTCTGGCTCTACGTTATCTAACTCCCAATTTGTATGGAGCAGTGCTAATATTTTGTGTGTCGTTATGAGCTCTTTAATTCAATATTTTCACATCTCACCTAACACTTATTTCGGAAACCCATTTAATTTGTATATCGTACTTAAATATTTCTTTTACTAAATACAATTAAGGCGAATTATGCTTATTCACCCATTCTACCCAATTCTGCATGGAAATTTGACATAAACATTTATTCTGCATGAAGGTCCGAGATCAACATCTATTATACACGAACGTCTGAGATGTCCATCCATTCTACAAGGAAGTGTGAGATAAACATCCATTCTCTAGGGAAGAGTGAAATAAACATCCAATCTACATGGAAGTCTGCGATTCACATCCATTCTGCATGGAAATTTGACATAAACATCCATTCAGCATGGAAGTCTGAGGTAAACATCTATTCTTAATTAACGTCTGAGATAAACATCGATTCTTTATAGAAGTCTGAGATGTCCATCCATTCTACATGAGTGAGTGAGATAAATATCCATTTTGTATGAAAGTCTGAAATAAATGTTCATTCTACAAGGAAGTGTGATATAAACATCTATTCTAAAGGGAAGTATGAGATCAATATCCATTCTCTATGGAAGTCTGAGACAAACATCCATTTTGTATGGAAATTTGACATAAACATCCATTCAGCATGGAAGTCTGCATAAACATCTATTCTTAATTAACGTCTGAGATAAACATCGATTCTTTATAGAAGTCTGAGATGTCCATCCATTCTACCTCGACGAGTGAGATAAATATCCATTTTGTATGAAAGTCTGAGGTCAACACCATTCGGCATGGACAATTACAATAGACATCCGTTCTGCACGGAAGTCATGAGATAAAAACATCCAGTCTCCATGAACATTTGAGATAAATATCTTTTCTACATGGAAGTCTGAGATGTCCATCCATTATACATGGAAGTGTGAGTTAAACATCCATTTTGTATGGTCTTCTGAGATAAACATCCATTCTGTTTGGAAGTCGGAGATCAACATTCATTCGGCAAGGACATTAGCGATAGACATCCATTCTGCATAGAAGTCATAAGATAAAAACATCCAGCCTACACGGAAGTTTGAGATGTCCATCCATTCTACATTGAATCTGAGATAAACATCCATTGTCTATGTGGAAGTCCGAGATATTACATCCATTCTCTATGGAAATGTGAGATAAACATCCATTTTGTATTGAAATTTGCAATAGACATCCATTCTGTATGAAATCCATAAGATAAAAACATCGAGTCTACAAGGAAGTCAGAGATAAACATCCATTTTGTATGGAAGCCATAAGATAAAAACATCCATTTTACATGGAAGTCTGAAATAAACATCCATTGTGTATAGAAGTCTGAAATAAACATCTATTTTGTATAGAAGTCTGAAATAAACATCTATTTTGTATAGAAGTCTGAAATAAACATCTATTTTGTATAGAAGTCTGAAATAAACATCTATTTTGTATAGAAGTCTGAAATAAACATCCATTTTGTATAGAAGTGTAAGATAAACAATATTAACATCCATTTTAACATTGAAGTCCGAGATATAACATCTATTTTACAATGTATATCGAACGGTCAGATATAGCAGAATGTATATCGAACGGTCAGATATAGCAGAATGTATATCGAACGGTCAGATATAGCAGAATGTATATCGAACGGTCAGATAGCAGAATGTATATCGAACGGTCAGATAGCAGAATGTATATCGAACGGTCAGATATAGCAGAATGTATATCGAACGGTCAGATATAGCAGAATGTATATCGAACGGTCAGATATAGCAGAATGTATATCGAACGGTCAGATATAGCAGAATGTATATCGAACGGTCAGATATAGCAGAATGTATATCGAACGGTCAGATAGCAGAATGTATATCGAACGGTCAGATATAGCAGAATGTATATCGAACGGTCAGATATAGCAGAATGTATATCGAACGGTCAGATATAGCAGAATGTATATCGAACGGTCAGATATAGCAGAATGTATATTGCAGTGATCTTGCATGTAAGAGTAGATATGCTGTCTGTGAATGTTGTAACATGACACTTATAACCGGTTACGTATTAAGATATAATAGAGTCGCCGCAGTAACCTGTTGATGGTGTATTTACCGCCAACCTTTATTGCGAGGCTCCATTGTATCCATCCTTACATTTTGTATTGATCAGTTCCATCAGACAACATTACATCTTAATAAACTTCCAATAATCCAAACCACATCAGGGGTCTCATGGTCAAGCATATTTACGATCAATTTATACGAAAGCTGTATTTTAACTGACTTAAGAGCTATTCCAGCAGTGGCGCTGGTATCCCGGCGCTCTAAAGTTAGTTATATAATACAAACATTCATCGGAATGAAGTATCACTATCAGCTTTATGAGTTTAAATAACCAATGCTGAATTGCTTGCAACGCTTAAGATTGAACCTTAATGCAAATATTTTTCATTGTATTTCCCTTCCCTCAGCAACAGTGCGAAATAAAGTTCACTAACACAAAGCCGTCAAACTGCATTCATTGTCAGTGTATACATTACATACAGTTATTGATATAAATACAATCGCATTTGAACAAATAAACTGTTTTATTGCTCTATATATAATCTATATGATATATGTAATCCATGGCTTTTTATTTTAAAATGTCATTCAATAATCAGTTTATAGCATTAAGTGTTTTATGATTGTAGATTTATTAATAAACAGTTTTATCAATGTTGCTGTAGTATCAATATAATTTCCCCATTCTCACTCCGTTACATGGACATCGAACAACATCCCATAAGGGGTCACGTCAGGGTGATATTTTGGATTAGCAAATCAAATGACTACTTCCAGAATATTGGAAGTGAATTTTATGTGTTGGAACTAGCATGACTAGAGTGCATAGCTTTCATAGTTTGTCAATTTGTTCAAGTTATTTGTCTCACACAGCATATAGCTTAATACATGCTGTCCCGATATGATTTGCTTCGATGACATCGACAAATTGACACTACGCCCTGAAAGTTAAATACACATATTACAAAGGTCATCAGAACGTGACCCCTTATGGGATGTTGTTAGATGTTCATGTAACGGAGTGAGAATAAGGATCTAGATTTCAATTAGATTGCTGTAGTATATGTAATTATCTTACGGGGTTTCGTGCTTCTTTTAAATCTCGTTCGGCTTGCTGCACCATTGTTTGGATTGTCAATGTATACATTCACAGACATGGATTTATATAAATACAATCGTATATTAACAATTATACCGGTTTATTGCTCTATATATCAATTATATGATATATATAATCCATTTTATTTGTTGTAAAAGGTAATTCAATAATCATTTGTAAGCATTAAGTGTTTTATTTTTTTGTAGATTTATTAACAAACCGTTTTATTTTTGTAGATTTATTAACAAACTGTTTTATTTTTGTAGATTTATTAACATACCGTTTTATTTTTGTAGATTTATTAACAAACCGTTTTTTTGTAGATTTATTAACATACCGTTTTATTTTTGTAGATTTATTAACAAACCGTTTTATTTTTGTAGATTTATTAACAAACCGTTTTATTTTTGTAGATTTATTAACAAACCGTTTTGTTTTTGTAGATTTATTAACATACCGTTTTGTTTTTGTAGATTTATAAATATACAGTTTTATTTTTGTAGATTTATTAACAAACTGTTTTATTTTTGTAGATTTATTAACATACCGTTTTATTTTTGTAGATTTATAAATATACAGTTTGATCTATATTGCTGTAGTATGTAATTATCGTATGAGTTTCTTGTTTCTTTTAAATTAATCAATTTCTTGTATTATTGTTTAGATAACGGAAATGTGAGTGTAAATGGTGGTTTATGTGAGTTTGTATGGTGGTATATGTGTGAGTGAGTTTGTATGGTGGTATGTGTGTGTGAGTTTGTATGGTGGTATGTGTGAGTGAGTTTGTATGGTGGTATATGTGAGTGAGTTTGTATGGTGGTATGTGTGAGTGAGTTTGTATGGTGGTATATGTGAGTGAGTTTGTATGGTGGTATATGTGTGAGTGAGTTTGTATGGTGGTATATGTGAGTGAGTTTGTATGGTGGTATATGTGAGTGAGTTTGTATGGTGGTATATGTGTGTGTGAGTTTGTATGGTGATATTGTTTGTATTATAAAACCAGTACTTTTGCTGTGTATACAAATGAGATTAATTGCTACGTCGAGGTGTTTGTAAATAATCCTATAGTCTGGTATTTTATATGAATTTGAGTCAGATTGTATAGTAAACATTGTCGATGAACATATATTGTTTCATATATACGTGAGTTGCCATGTGGTATATGCATGTGGTTTTGTTAAGGCTTAATATTAATAAGGTTATGTTTTGAAAAATATGTAAGATATTGTGTATTTTTACGCTATTTTTTAACCTTGTTCAATTTTCATATGTTAAACATCATTTTTAAGTGAACAGGCTAACATACTATGGGTATACTGACCTGGCCACACTTTTCCAACAGAGTACATTTAACAACTTACGTCATGTATTGTCCTATGTACCCGGATTCCGGAAATGTCGCCTCGTCGTATACCGTAGCCAGGAATCCGCCTTCACTTTTACACATGTCCTGAGCCTCGTACCAGTTCTTTGACGTGTTGTATATGACGTAATGATGAGGATCCATTACTCCGGAAATACCTGTTTGGAAAAAAAATAATCACAATCTTATTTCAAAGGAAACGGAGTAAGGGAGAGCTATTTATAGAAAAAGGAGAGAATAATCACAATCTTATTTCACAGGTAATATACATAGACCGAGCCTGTCTATAGGGATACGGAGTAAGGAAGAAAAATTTATAGAAAAAGGAGAGAATAACCACAATCTTATTTCAAAGGTAATATACATGGACTCACCAGTATATAAGGATACAGAGCTTTTAAGAGAAAAAGTAAGTTATTTTGGGAAATCAAACATCGCTATCTAGAGGTAAAAGTTGATTTGGTCACTAGATCTCAGATATGTCAATATAAGTAAAGGTTTAGAAAAGTAATCCCATGTATACAATACTAGTCTAAATAGTTCACATTGAAATCATCAAACTCGATGACTAATAGTTCATCATTAAAATACACAACAAGGGTTAGTTAATTGATATCAAAATGATGCAACACTATAACTTTATTCTCACTTATTGTCGTCAACTTCTTTATTGATACATTTTCAATTTGTCGATCTATATTTCTGATTTAAAAGCAACAGGTTCATTATCAACTCTCACGAATCTATAAAAAATCATACCGTCATCCGTATCAGTGGATGTTGAATTTCCCTCTTCAGGTGGGTCCGTACTGGTAGAATTATCATCATCACTCGGTAATGTAGTGTTAGCAGGCCAAATCGTGGCTGGTAATATACCAATACAACACAGTAAAGTAAGGGCTATCATACTGTCTGTCCAGCTGTACCGTCAGTGGACGTGTATCTTACTCAATAAAATCAATCATATATCAAGTTTACACCTATTACCTGCGTAACAGAAATATTGATTTGATGTTACTCTAACTATATTAGAGGTGTGTTATCGTCTTTTAAGTGAAATGTCTACTTAATGTACTGGAATGGTGGATAATTTCGTGTGTGTGTAAGGGTGGATAGCGACATTTTACCCATTACAGGCTAGACTGTGTCACAGAATCTGAAGATAGATTGTATTAACTTGCTGTGACTAAAAGTTAAAATTAATCAAAATAATACTTGTTAGTTCTAATATTTGAATTACTATGGGGTGATTTATTAAATTATATTAATATCTATTCGTGATTAATGGATTTGATTAGTTGTCAGCAGTTCAATAATTGATTTGCCGACAGGAATTAATTAGTATTCAATATTGATATATAAGTAGCCTTACCGTGAACACATGTCCGGTGGTAGTAACTCCATGTGGGGTCATGACCTTGGTAACTGTCCTGTTTGATCCATTTGTTGACATTGTTAAGCTTACATGTTCCTAGATACCGACTGTACTCGAACGACAGACAGGTGATTTCTGTCGCGTCCACACACACACTCATACAGTATCCAATACTTTGGGTTCGCTTTAATATACTCTTTCCAGAGAGACTCGAATTTGGATACATTCGGAAGTTGCACCTTCCTGTGAAGATTTCAAAACCGCAAATAATATTAAAACTTTGATATGATATACATTTGGAAAGTATTTACAATAATTGCTATAAATTCCCTATTTTGTAAAGTGAGGTAGGTTTATAATTTGATATGCAAAATTCGACAAATATTAATATTTCGAGAGTCTTTTCATGTCAACGAGTAATTGCATTAGGCAAGATAAAGTACGTTTACAATACCCATTATCAATTAATATCAAAGACAGAACATATTCCTCATATACTTGTATCTTCAACATTCCTCATGTCAGGATATAGTAATATAATAATTAGTACGTATAGCTTTGCTGTTAAGATAAGGGAGAAAAAGAGATCCCTATAGTACCGTTAAGTACAGCGAACACTGTAATCTATCACTAATTAATTAACATGATACATTTTCTCCACGCTCTATACTACCCCACATTGTGCAATGCTATCGATGTGAATGTACTATAACCAGGGTATGATTTGAGTGTGACGTTATGGTGACTGTCACCTTCCTCTGACAAATAACCAGCGCAACAATGCATAGTGCCGTGTTAAGTGTACGGCATTGTGGAGAGTGTACTCACCGACACGTACCGATCATTCCTACACTGACTGTCATCTACCAAAGACCATTCCAATACCTACCTACCTACTTACCTACCTACCTACATGTACCTACCTACCTAAAGAACAATATCATATTAATGCATATTTCATACGATGTACAAATATGGTAATTCAATAATAAATGGATTTAAAATATATTGCATGTTGGTGATATGAAAAGATATTTTGCTTGAGTTTGATATCGTGTTACGTTTTATCATTAATGATAGATACAGGTATATACTGTGTCGCTGATGGCACGCTTTAAAGCAGGAATGGTAATTTGCCATATATCCTGTTTTCCATCGAGCATTTCATTGTCAATTCAGATGGAACGATGCATAATGGAAAGGTTTGCAATTTTAATTGATGAAACAGCATGAATATCTCGGAGGATTATACCTATAGATACTTATATACAGTAGAACCAAAATGAGTTTAACTGCATCACAGTCATATAGAAGTTTTGCCCTTTAAGACTCGTCAGTGATGTTATAGAGCCAACTGATTATACAAAATACGTACAAGATATTAGCACTTTTTAATACAAGTTGATAGTTAGAAAGAGTAGAGTTAAAATGAATTTAACGTCATCATAGAGCTGTTTCGCCCTTCTAAAACTCGTCAATAATGTTATAGAGTTATCAGATAGTACGGAAGACAATCAAGATATAAACACCTTTCATTAAAAGTTGATAACTAGATACGCTACAGCAACAATGGTTTAAAACTACACCATACATCCGCTTCGTCCTTTTAGGGCTCATTAGTGATACTAAGGGGTTAAGTGACCTTGGAGGTGACGAAACTAGGTCGAAAGAAATGTCAAAATCTGCATACGGATGTGCAATAACCTCAGTTTCCATCTCCAAAACGAAACCATGTATGTAAGGTCCTACGCATGACTGTGACAATAATGGTTTATTTATATTGAATACACACACACGTGGTTATTACCTTTATATATGAATCAGTGATATAAACGGTGAATGAGTAACGAAGACACACAGTACAGTTAATCAATCCTGACTCTTCAATGATGTTAGGGACCAAAGATGTAGAAATCAAGACAGGATGTCATCAAAGTTACAACGTGCAGATAATTTCATCAAATTAGTACATTGAGTATATTAGATAATGAAATACTTGTGTAGATTCATAACGTGTGTGAATATTCATGAAAAGTTCGCATGGAGTGGACTGCAAACCTTGGTGACTAAATGTCAACCTACACGGACAAATATTGATGTATGATGATGCTATACTTATACCTTGGTGTAGTTCACAGAAGAAAGACCTAGGTTCTTCACACTTTGCCTTCTCCCAGTGGAAGTCGTTGGTCAGGGTGACGGATACACAGTTCTGTGACTCCTCCGAGTTGGGTTTCCAATTAGACCAATCATACACGGAGTTATCCACCCATTTCCAAACATTGTCTTCAAAGAACAGACCAATCCAGGTCATCCGATTTCTGATAAATAGATCGATGACGTTGTCCGTATCGGTTGTAGATAAACATTTTACATGTATTGAATATTTTTTGTTTATTTCATAGGCAGATAAATCGAGTTGGTCTTGAGACAGATTTAATTGACTGCGAAGCAACATTTATATCAAGCCAAACTGAAATCACTACCTCAGTATATCGACAAAGTAAGAGGCAATACCTATAGTTCAATTGAACTCGCTTGTTTTAAAATTGACGCATACTCTGATTCCCAAATCTACCTTCCATGATTAGATGTGAAAACTTGTGCAAGTCTATGCAAAGGTATGTATGTCATTGAATTTGTTGAGGTTTGTATTCAAGTAATGAACACTGCCGTTGTGTTTTTGAAACGCAAGGCACACAACTGAACTCGTGGCACCTTTCGCATCTGATGAGAGTGTGAAGCTACACATAGATCGAGGTTAATATTATTGCTTGGCCCAGTTGGATACAAAAATACATTCGATGAAACCAGCAGACAGGCTGCTAATGTATTTGGAATTCTAAAATAGACTTAGCTGGAATACTTTAGCACCATCCTGAGTATTATGATATTTTCTATTTTGAATCAATCTTAACACACCACCAACGGCACTTCTTCACTGTTAAAGCAGAGAAGCCGATATGTAAATCGCTATTCTGACTCAAGTATAGGACATTTAGCGGTAAATACGCGACAAACAGTGATTTATTAGAAGTATTCTAAAGCAGGAGGTGGGAGTTGTGATGTTAGAGAAAGGCTATACATTGTACTGGCTACCGGTCTCTCTGGAAACTAAACATATGATGTACACAAGGCAATACATGTGTCTATAAATCACTTTAAAAGTACAAACCTTTATCTATATTTAATCTCTATGCATACAGACATGACGACTATATTAGAAATATGCAATGAATCATAATATCTTTACGTTTTCTCGACTCACTTAAAGATACACGGCAGATGTTTTAGGCTCTGGATATGTACGTCTGGAATCACCCGTAATGGTGTGATTTATCGAGTTACTTAATTGAAATATTTTGCATCAATATTACCATCTTTTAAATATGCAACACAATATATCTTTTTTCCAGAAATGTCATTATTTTGCCTATAACTTTCAAATTAAAGATATAAAATAAGACGGAACACCAGAAGCAAATACAAGTCGAAATAGTTTTGAAAATCCTAATCGTAAAAAGGAAGTGTCTTTATACCTACCATGCATTGAAGTAACATTTACCAGGATGTATTTTATTGCATTTATGTTTGAATTTCACTTCTGCTTTATGTGTTACCTGTAACGCACTGATCATGGATATTAATCTACTAATACCATACCGAACAGTATCAACTCGTATGCCTGGTATACAATGTATCACATAGCACGCAATCCACTCCAACATACAGCATACTGGGGAAAAACCATCCCAATAGTGGACACCATTGTATGATACACCAACCATTCCAATAGTGGACACCATTGTATGATACACCAACCATTCCAATAGTGGACACCATTGTATGATATACCAACCATTCCAATAGTGGTCACCATTACATGATACACCAACCATTCCAATAGCGGACACCATTGTATGATACACCAACCATTACAATAGTGGACACCATTGTATGATACACCAACCAGTCCAATAGTGGACACCATTACATGATACACCAACCATTCCGATAGCGGACACCATTGTATGATACACCAACCATTCCAATAGTGGACACCATTGTACGATACACCAACCATTCCAATAGTGGACACCATTACATGATACACCAACCATTCCAATAGTGGGCACCATTGTATGATACACCAACCATTCCTATAGTGGACACCATTGTATGATACACCAACCATTCCAATAGTGAACACCATTGTACGATACACCAACCAGTCCAATAGTGGACACCATTACATGATACACCAACCATTCCGATAGCGGACACCATTGTATGATACACCAACCGTTCCAATAGTGGACACCATTGTATGATACACCAGCCATTCCAATAGTGGACACCATCGTATGATACACCAACCATTCCAATACTGGACACCATTGTATGATACACCAACCATTCCAATAGTAGACACCATTGTATGATACACCAACCATTGCAATAGCGGACACCATTGTATGATACACCAACCATTCCAATAGTGGACACCATTGTATGATACACCAACCATTCCTATAGTGGACACCATTGTATGATACACCAACCATTCCAATAGTGGACACCATTACATGATACACCAACCATTCCAATAGCGGACACCATTACATGATACACCAACCATTCCAATAGCGGACACCATTGTATGATACACCAACCATTCCAATAGCGGACACCATTGTATGATACACCAACCATTCCAATAGTGGACACCATTGTATGATACACCAACCATTCCAATAGTGGACACCATTGTATGATACACCAACCATTCCAATAGTGGACACCATTACATGATACACCAACCATTCCAATAGTGGACACCATTGTATGATACACCAACCATTCCAATAGTGGACACCATCGTATGATACACCAACCATTCCAATAGTGGACACCATTACATGATACACCAACCATTCCAATAGTGGACACCATTACATGATACACCAACCATTCCAATAGTGGACACCATTGTATGATACACCAACCATTCCAATAGTGGACACCATTGTATGATACACCAACCATTCCAATAGTGGACACCATTGTATGATACACCAACCATTCCAATAGCGGACACCATTGTATGATACACCAACCATTCCAATAGTGGACACCATTGTATGATATACCAACCATTCCAATAGTGGACACCATTGTATGATACACCAACCATTCCAATAGTGGACACCATTGTATGATACACCAACCATTCCAATAGCGGACACCATTACATGATACACCAACCATTCCAATAGTGGACACCATTGTATGATACACCAACCATTCCAATAGTGGACACCATTATATGATACACCAACCATTCCAATAGTGGACACCATTGTATGATACACCAACCATTCCAATAGTGGACACCATTGTATGATACACCAACCATTCCAATAGTGGACACCATTGTATGATACACCAACCATTCCAATAGTGGACACCATTGTATGATACACCAACCATTCCAATAGTGGACACCATTGTATGATACACCAACCATTCCAATAGTGGACACCATTGTATGATACACCAACCATTCCAATAGTGGACACCATTGTATGATACACCAACCATTCCAATAGTGGACACCATTGTATGATACACCAACCATTCCAATAGTGGACACCATTGTATGATACACCAACCATTCCAATAGTGGACACCATTGTATGATACACCAACCATTCCAATAGTGGACACCATTGTATGATACACCAACCATTCCAATAGTGGACACCATTGTATGATACACCAACCATTCCAATAGTGGACACCATTGTATGATACACCAACCATTCCAATAGTGGACACCATTGTATGATACACCAACCATTCCAATAGTGGACACCATTGTATGATACACCAACCATTCCAATAGTGGACACCATTGTATGATACACCAACCATTCCAATAGTGGACACCATTGTATGATACACCAACCATTCCAATAGTGGACACCATTGTATGATACACCAACCATTCCAATAGTGGACACCATTGTATGATACACCAACCATTCCAATAGTGGACACCATTGTATGATACACCAACCATTCCAATAGTGGACACCATTGTATGATACACCAACCATTCCAATAGTGGACACCATTGTATGATACACCAACCATTCCAATAGTGGACACCATTGTATGATACACCAACCATTCCAATAGTGGACACCATTGTATGATACACCAACCATTCCAATAGTGGACACCATTGTATGATACACCAACCATTCCAATAGTGGACACCATTGTATGATACACCAACCATTCCAATAGTGGACACCATTGTATGATACACCAACCATTCCAATAGTGGACACCATTGTATGATACACCAACCATTCCAATAGTGGACACCATTGTATGATACACCAACCATTCCAATAGTGACACCATTGTATGATACACCAACCATTCCAATAGTGGACACCATTGTATGATACACCAACCATTCCAATAGTGGACACCATTGTATGATACACCAACCATTCCAATAGCGGACACCATTGTATGATACACCAACCATTCCAATAGTGGACACCATTACATGATACACCAACCATTCTAATAGCGGACACCATTGTATGATACACCAACCATTCCAATAGTGGACACCATTGTATGATACACCAACCATTCCAATAGTGGACACCATTGTATGATACACCAACCATTCCAATAGTGGACACCATTGTATGATACACCAACCATGCAGCACGGACCACTCATCCCCTGCTTTTGATACACACCTTCCATATAGCCCACCACTGTGCATACACTAACCATTTTCACATATCGGACCACTACAGGATGATGAGACACAACCATTCCAGTGACACCTTTGTGATTACACAACATTACAATAACTGACACCCATTGATATCGCTACACCAACCACGTTGCCAAAGCGGCACGATGTTAAACCACCATCCAACTACTGGCACATTAAAGATGATGCTACACAACCTTCCACAACGGCACCATTGTATGATTACAACCATGTCCCATAACAGTGCATGATTACGCGTATCAGCAACCCATATCAGGTTAATTAATAACGGCATCATCCCTATACATGATACTGCTAATACACATCTACGGGATAGGCCATAACAGGGCTTTGATTTTTTTTTTTTTTTTTTTTTTTTTTTTTTTTTTTTTTTTTTTTTTTTTTTCTCCCCCCCAAACCCCCAAAGGCCCTTTAAAACCCAAATTCCAAAGGGACAAAAATTTCCAAAAAAAAGGGGCCCCAAAAACCCCCTTTAAACCCTTTTTTTTAAAAACCCCCAAAAAATACCCAATTTTTCCTTTCCCCCCAAAATCCCCCAACCCCCTTCTTTTCCCCCCCCCCAAAAACCCAAATTTGGAAAAGGGTTTTCCCCAAACCGGGTTTCTCTCAGCAATCTTTTAAAAATCCTTTGGCCAAAAAAACCCAAAAAATTTTGCACCTTTAGATACCCCAAAATTTTCCAAATACACCATTTAAACCCCCAACATTTCAATAGAACCTTTTAACCCCCCCCAAATTAATAGGGGAACATTATAGAACACCCCTTTAAAAAACCCCAGGTAGAAACAACCTTGGGACACGTTAACCCCAAATTCCCAAATGGGCATTCGCACCCCCACCGGGCCTTGTTTTTTACACCAACCAAAAAATTTGTCAGATATCCCAAAAAACCACCAAAGATTGACCCCTTTTAGATCCCCCCCTTTTAAAATTTCCCCATTTGGGGGCCCACCCCAAAGGGGACCCTTTTTTTGTCCCAAACCTTTCCCAATGTGGCACCTTTGTAGAACACCAACCATTAACTGCTTGTAAAATTTTCCTTTTCCTTTGGGGAAAAAATTGTATGATATAAAAACCTTAAAATTTCGGCACCTTGTTTTTTTCCCCTTCAAAAACATTTGGAAAAAGGGGGAAGAAAGGAAAAACAATTTAAATTTAATGGGGAAAAAGGTTTTTTTAAAAAAGAAACTTTTTCCCCAAGGATAGGTGGCATAAAAAGGTGGGGAAAAGGGGGAAAGAAAGGAGATGAACCAAAAGGGCCGCCAGAACTGATGGGTTTTTGGGAAAAAACCCCATATAGCCCCCTCCAACGGGGAAAGCCAAACAAGGGCAATGACCCCAAAAAAGGGGGATGTTAACAAGGACCAAGGCCATAAAAGGGGGGCCAAAGGAAAAACCCACTACAACAAGGGCATGATGACTGCTATAACAAGGACACAGTGGCCACTACACAAGGGCATGATGACTGCTATAACAAGCACACAATGGCAACTACAACAAGGGCATGATGACTGCTATAACAAGGGCATGATGACTGCTATAACAAGGACACGATGGTCACTACAACAAGGGCATGATGTCTGTTATAACAAGGACACAATGGCCACTACAACAAGGGCATGATGACTGCTATAACAAGGACACAATGGCCACTACAACAAGGGCATGATGACTGCTATAACAAGGACACAATGGCCACTACAACAAGGGCATGATGACTGCTATAACAAGGACACAATGGCCACTACAACAAGGGCATGATGACTGCTATAACAAGGACACAATGGCCACTACAACAAGGGCATGATGACTGCTATAACAAGGACATGATGACCACTACAACAAGGGCATGATGACTGCTATAACAAGGACACGATGACCACTACAACAAGGGCATGATGTCTGTTATAACAAGGACACAATGACCACTACAACAAGGGCATGATGTCTGTTATAACAAGGACACAATGACCACTACAACAAGGGCATGATGTCTGTTATAACAAGGACACAATGGCCACTACAACAAGGGCATGATGTCTGTTATAACAAGGACACAATGGCCACTACAACAAGGGCATGATGACTGCTATAACAAGGGCATGATGACTGTTATAACAAGGACACGATGGCCACTACAACAAGGGCATGATGTCTGTTATAACAAGGGCATGATGACTGCTATAACAAGGACACGACGGCCACTACAACAAGGGCATGATGTCTGTTATAACAAGGACACAATGACCACTACAACAAGGGCATGATGTCTGTTATAACAAGGACACAATGGCCACTACAACAAGGGCATGATGACTGCTATAACAAGGACACAATGGCCACTACAACAAGGGCATGATGACTGCTATAACAAGGACACAATGGCCACTACAACAAGGGCATGATGACTGCTATAACAAGGGCATGATGACTGTTATAACAAGGACACAATGGCCACTACAACAAGGGCATGATGTCTGTTATAACAAGGGCATGATGACTGCTATAACAAGGCTGATAAATATAACAAGGACAGAATGACCATTATTACAAGGACATAACAGAATTACGATCACCATTTTAACACGGACAAACTGACCACTGTAACAATGAAACGATGACTACTACAACAAGGACACGATTACCATAACAACAAGGACACGATGACCCCTACAACAAGGACACGATGACCTCTACAAGAAGGACACTATGACCACTGGAACAAGGACAGAACACGATGACCACTACAACAAAGGCATGACACGATGACCACTACAACAAGGACATGACACGATAACCACTGCAACAAGGACACGATGACCACTACAACAAGGACACAATGGCCACTACAACAAGGGCATGATGACTGCTATAACAAGGACACAATGGCCACTACAACAAGGGCATGATGACTGCTATAACAAGGACACAATGGCCACTACAACAAGGGCATGATGACTGCTATAACAAGGACACGATGACCACTACAACAAGGACATGATGACTGCTATAACAAGGATATGACACGATGACCACTACAACAAGGGCATGATGACTGATATAACAAGGACACAATGGCCACTACAACAAGGGCATGATGACTGTTATAACAAGGGCACGATGACCACTACAACAAGGGCATGATGACTGCTATAACAAGGACACAATGGCCACTACAACAAGGGCATGATGACTGCTATAACAAGGACACAATGGCCACTACAACAAGGGCATGATGACTGCTATAACAAGGGCATGATGACCACTACAACAAGGGCATGATGACTGCTATAACAAGGACACAATGGCCACTACAACAAGGGCATGATTACTGCTATAACAAGGACACAATGGCCACTACAACAAGGACATGATGACTGCTATAACAAGGACA
This sequence comes from Pecten maximus, assembly GCF_902652985.1. Lineage (NCBI taxonomy): Eukaryota > Metazoa > Mollusca > Bivalvia > Pectinida > Pectinidae > Pecten > Pecten maximus. The sequence continues at coordinate 32,570,308 of NC_047026.1, forward strand.
CAATGGCCACTACAACAAGGGCATGATGACTGCTATAACAAGGACACAATGGCCACTACAACAAGGGCATGATGACTGCTATAACAAGGACACAATGGCCACTACAACAAGGGCATGATGACTGCTATAACAAGGATATGACACGATGACCACTACAACAAGGGCATGATGACCGCTATAACAAGGATATGACACGATGACCACTACAACAAGGGCATGATGACCACTACAACAAGGGCATGATGACTGCTATAACAAGGGCATGATGACTGCTATAACAAGGACACAATGACCATTATTACAAGGACATAACAGAATTACGATCACCATTTTAACACGGACAAACTGACCACTGTAACAATGAAACGATGACTACTACAACAAGGACACGATTACCATAACAACAAGGACACGATGACCCCTACAACAAGGACACGATGACCTCTACAAGAAGGACACTATGACCACTGCAACAAGGACAGAACACGATGACCACTACAACAAAGGCATGACACGATGACCACTACAACAAGGACATGACACGATAACCACTGCAACAAGGACACGATGACCACTACAACAAGGACACAATGGCCACTACAACAAGGACATGGCACGATGACCACTACAACAAGGACACAATGGCCACTACAACAAGGACACAATGGCCACTACAACAAGGACATGATGTCCACTACAACAAGGACACAATGACCACTACAACAAGGACATGGCACGATGACCACTACAACAAGGACACAATGGCCACTACAACAAGGACATGATGTCCACTACAACAAGGACACAATGACCACTACAACAAGGACATGGCACGATGACCACTACAACAAGGACACGATAGCCACCACAACAAGGACATGTTGTCCACTACAACAAGGACACAATGACCACTACAACAAGGACATGACACGATGACCACCACAACAAGGACACGATGACCACTACAACAAGGGCACGATGACCACTACAACAAGGACACGATGACCACCACAAAAAGGACACGATGACCACTGCAACAAGGACACGATGAATTGATGACAATATCAAAAATATAATGGAACACTAAAACGTACAACATCATTTCATAACATGGTATAAATCTATCGTGATATCGTCAGTATTTTAAGAACAACGCTGTTTAGAACCTACAAACGATTACTCAAAACTACATTCTATTCTAAATGACTTGACAAAGAAATCATTGTCATTGGCAATATTTTGATTTGCTGATCTAAAGTGTGGATTTAGCTTGTTAGTATGACACTTGCTTGTATATATCTCTACATAACACTTGTTTGTATATATCTCTACATTACACTTGCTTGTATATATCTCTACATAACACTTGTTTGTATATATCTCTACATTACACTTGCTTGTATATATCTCTACATAACACTTGTTTGTATATATCTCTACATTACACTTGCTTGTATATATCTCTACATAACACTTGTTTGTATATATCTCTACATTACACTTGCTTGTATATATCTCTACATAACACGTGTTTGTATATATCTCTACATTACACTTGCTTGTATATATCTCTACATAACACTTGTTATATATCTCTACATAACACTTGCTTGTATATATCTCTACATTACACTTGCTTGTATATATCTCTACATTAATACTTGTTTGTATGTATCTCTACACAACACGTGTTTGTATATATCTCTATACAACACTTGTCTATATATATGTATCTACACAACACGTGTTTGTATATATCTCTACACAACACGTGTTTGTATATATTTCTACACAACACTTGTTTGTATATATCTCTATATAACACTTGTTTGTATATATCTCTACACAACACTTGTTTGTATATATCTCTACACAGCACTTGTTATATATCTCTACACAACACTTGTTTGTATATATCTCTACATAACACTTGTTTGTATATATCTCTACACAGCACTTGTTATATATCTCTACACAACACTTGTTTGTATATATCTCTACATAACACTTGTTTGTATATATCTCTACACAACACTTGTTTGTATATATCTCTACATTACACGTGTTTGTATATATCTCAACAAAACACTTGTTTGTATATATCTCTACACAAAACTTGTTATATATATATCTACACAACATTTGTTTGTATATATCTCTACACAACACTTGTCTGTATATATCTCTACATAACACTTGTTATATATCTCTCTACACAACACGTGTTTGTATATATCTCTACACAACTCTTGTTTGTACATACTCTACATAACACTTGTTTGTATATATCTCTACACAACACTTGTCTGTATATATCTCTACATAACACTTGTTATATATCTCTCTACACAACACGTGTTTGTATATATCTCTACACAACACTTGTTTGTATATATCTCTACACAACACTTGTCTGTATATATCTCTACATAACACTTGTTATATATCTCTCTACACAACACGTGTTTGTATATATCTCTACACAACACTTGTTTGTATATATCTCTACACTACACTTGTTTGTATATATCTCTACATAACACTTGTTTGTATATATCTCTACACAACACTTGTTATATATATCTCTACACAACACTTGTTTGTATATATCTCTACACAACACTTGTCTGTATATATCTCTCTATATAACACTTGTTTGTATATATCTCTACACTACACTTGTTTGTATATATCTCTACATAACGTTTGTTTGTATATATCTCTACACTACACTTGTTTGTATATATCTCTACACAACACTTGTTTGTATATATCTCTACAAAACACTTGTTTGTATATATCTCTACACAAAACTTGTTATATATATATCTCTACACAACACGTGTTTGTATATATCTCTACACAACTCTTGTTGTACATATCTCTACATAACACTTGTTTGTATATATCTCTACACTACACTTGTTTGTATATATCTCTACATAACACTTGTTTGTATATATCTCTACATAACACTTGTTTGTATATATCTCTACACAACACTTGTCTGTATATATCTCTACACAACACTTGTTTGTATATATCTCTACACTACACTTGTTTGTATATATCTCTACACAACACTTGTTTGTATATATCTCTACACAACTCTTGTTGTACATATCTCTACACAACACTTGTCTGTATATCTCTCTATATAACACTTGTTTGTATATATCTCTACACTACACTTGTTTGTATATATCTCTACACTACACTTGTTTGTATATATCTCTACATAACACTTGTTTGTATATATCTCTACATAACATTTGTTTATATATATCTCTACACAACACTTGTTTGTATATATCTGTACACAACACTTGTTTGTATATATCTCTACATAACACTTGTTTGTATATATCTCTACACAACACGTGTTTGTATATATCTCTACACAACACTTGTTTGTATATATCTCTGCATAACACTTGTTATATATATCTCTACACAACACTTTTTTGTATATATCTCTACACAACACTTGTTTGTATATATCTCTACACAACACTTGTTTATATATATCTCTACATAACATTTGTTTATATATATCTCTACACAACACGTGTTTGTATATATCTCTACATAACATTTGTTTATATATATCTCTACACAACACTTGTTTGTATATATCTCTACACAACACTTGTTTGTATATATCTCTACACAACACTTGTTTGTATATATCTCTACATAACACGTGTTTGTATATATCTCTACACAACACGTGTTTGTATATATCTCTACACAACACGTGTTTGTATATATCTCTACATAACACGTGTTTGTATATATCTCTACACAACACTTGTTTGTATATATCTCTACGCAACACTTATTTGTATATATCTCTACACAACACTTGCAGACTACAAGTAAGCATGGTTTTAATACTTGTATTACACATTCTCACTATTAATATTGATCAGATTCACCCCTTATCAATTAATTAACGAATGTATACACATATATCATATATTATAATTAATGAAATCTAAAGAGATATCGATTCCATAAATCGATCAATCTAATTAGCGATGAGAAATTGTAATATTAAACTGTCATAGTATTTCTCGTTGAGTATAAAACTATAGACAAATAGAAAAATTGCTTTGTGTTGGACATAATTGATCAATTGATCAATGAACAGAATACTCAACATAGGATAAAATTCGTAGGAAAACATACCTGTACGTGAATTGCAAATGTTAGCAACTACAAATTGAATATGTTGGAAATGAGAATTCAAAAGGAAATGAAAGTATACATGTATGGTGCAAGTAAGGCACTATATTATTAAGTTTTTCCCATGCAGTAAGTCATTGTTAAGATAACAGAACATTTATATGATTTACGTTCGAATTAAAACCAATCCATCTGTCCTACACGTAAATGCCATCAGCAGTTCTTGTAGCGGAAGTCATATCTGAATATAGAAACAAGAACGATTATTTTGGTGAAATCAATTAGATAAAAATATATTACTTACCTAAGCCTGCTGTGAGTACAGTGATCAGACCAGCCTGGAGGACCCCCATACCTGTATTCCCTGTTCTATCTGCACGCTGTCCTGGGCGATCCGATACACACTGTCGGAATGCAAACAGCGCCGGTCGATAAAAGATTTAACGTTCTGCGGAAATATCAAGTTATATTAATTTTTGTGATAATTGTAGCTTTCATGCTGGCAATAACATTGCAGTTAGTAGTATTTGAGAAACACTTTCACACCCAATCAATGCCTTTGTTGATCGACAACCCGACTGATCTGGGACCCGTAAGAGACAGCGAGACACAGGCTGTGTTTTACATGAGCCTGAGACAATAAGTAATGCGTTCTTCGAAATCAATTATATATCCACGTTTTAACATAATTCAGGTTTGTAGTTATTGAGTATATCGGTACAACAATTGTTGCCATATAATTTATTTCTCAGTAACCATTTAGACACCTGGAAGTTACCTGAATTAGAACATTTGATTTTTCTATTTTATGTACATTTGTAACAGCAAGAAAACATCTCAGCAATAATACAGTCAGTGGATATTTTCACCCCATTAGATTTCCAGTTGGAAAAAATTTGAAATATTGAAAGTTGAAATAATATTATTCATATTGAGCGTGGCATATCGCAATAAAGGAAGCATTGAACGGAGTAGGCTTTGTTGAGGTGTCTACTACGGCGCGTTCGCTTACAGAGATATGAAGCCACCTTCACATTCTCTCTAGTGTAAGGAGATCAGGAACTGCATCTACTGTTACCCATCACCGATTCCCTCCGTGTTCATCTCACCTCGGAGTAACCATTAACATCCATTACATATGCATGACAGAGCGACAAATCAATTTTGAAAACAGGTAATAGTCTCGTGAGCCTGCTGTAATACACAATCTCTTTGAACTTAATATCTAATATTGACAGTAGCACGACTGATCAAACTGATCTGGGGACAGGAATTTGGCAACATTATCATAAGTATGCTGTCTAGCAGAGAGGTGTACTAGGGATCAATGTCCTATATATATTTATATACATGTATGGTGTCTGACGAAGAGGGGTATTGGACAACAATGGCATGATATATATGTGGTGGAGATGTGCAGTTGGCAACAAATGCTTTAATATATATATTGTCAGGCGGAGAGGGGTATTGGATAACAATACCATATATTTGTTATATATAGTCTGACAGAGAGGGGTATAAGACATGTTGGTATATATGTTATGTGAAGGAGAGAAGTCTGGACAATGATATAACATAGAAGTTGGCTAGAGGAGAGGGTGTTTATATTTCGTCTAGAGGAGAGGGTATTTATATATCGTCTGGAGGAGAGGGTGTTTATATATCGTCTAGAGGAGAGGGTATTTATATATCGTCTAGAGGAGAGGGTATTTGTATTTCGTCTAGAGGAGAGGGTATTTATATTTCGTCTAGAGGAGAGGGTATTTATATATCGTCTGGAGGAGAGGGTATTTATATATCGTCTGGAGGAGAGGGTATTTATATATCGTCTGGAGGAGAGGGTATTTATATATCGTCTGGAGGAGAGGGTATTTATATATCGTCTGGAGGAGAGGGTATGCATTAATCGTCTAGAGGAGAGGGTATTTATATATTATTATACCTCAGACTTGTATCACAGCTTCTGATTAGTGAAAACCATGTCACGTGATTAAAAACATTCGTTATGTCAACCACAAATTTCCAAATAATTCATTATTTACTTGCTGTCGCTTTCGAAACATCATGTCACCCTCTGAATATCATAATGTCACCCTCTCGTGAGCCCCAACTCGGAACTCTCTTCCGTAACATCTTCAAAAGTAGTCGAATCAGAGGAGTTCCGAGTATTCTGCTCGATAACAACAATGGCTGCCGGCGGACGCTATCGTCTGCCAACAGTGGAGGAAATGGCGAAATTATTGCAAGAAAAGGATTCTAAAAACACCAAAAGGGTCATCAATGGGGCCGTGGATTCCTTTATACATTTCCTATCTGCAACAGGTAGACCAAAGGATTTTGAAAACTTCGACGTCCATACATTGAACGTTCGACTGGGAGAATTTTATGCCGGGGCCCAGAAAGACGATGGGGTACCTCTTAAACGATCTTCGTTGAACAGTCTAAAATATGGTTTGAAGAAATACACATTGAACAAAATGAGTATAGACATCAGTGGTCAGGTTAGAATCCTATGGCTATAGGTTGATTACAATTGAGCATTTGTTGAATAGTTGATGAATTAATGAAATAAATTTTCTTAAAAACTGTTGATAGTCTAGTAATAAATAAACTTATTGATACCAAAATTGATTCACTTATGTTTTTTTCGGTATAATAAAACAATTACTGCCCTTGTTCCGGGTTGACATGAATATTTGCCCACCCTTGAGGTGTCATGTCACCCTCGGGCTACGCCCTCGGTTGACATGACACCTCTCGGGTGGTCAAATATTCATGTCAACCCGGAACGAGGGCAATAATTGTATATTGTCTGGCGGAGAGGGTATTTATATATCGTCTAGAGGAGAGAGCGTATTTATATATTGTCTAGAGGAGAGGGTATTTATATATCGTCTAGAGGAGAGGGGGTATTTATATATTGTCTAGAGGAGAGGGGTATTTGCGCAACCAGGAGTTTGAAACTATATGACATATGCAGCATCGCTAGTTAAGGCTTCCGATTGCAATCCACTCCACGAACCCTACCTTATCAATTATGTTATGGCATTTCAACTAAAAAACAGAGGACTGCAATATTTTGGAAAGCATTTGGCGTGATCGATCAAATGATAGAAGTAATTGATCACAAACCTCATAAAAATAATACAAGCCTCCGTGTGTGTTTGTAAACATCACCGATGAAGTACATATGTACCGCTATTTTTTTTTTATGTGTAGAGGGCGGTAATTTCGTAATGGCCGCTATAGGGGCCGAGCAGATGACTTATATAATAGGACTGAGACCACAATTAAGTACTTCCTTTGTTCAGACCCCGGGTTCAGACCCCACGAATGAAGTCCCCTCAAAAATGTATGTATTTCAGGAAAACAAATCAAATGCCTCTTTGATCTTGATTTTCGTTGATGAATTTAACGTGGATTTATGGTAGAGATGTCAAACTATAGTTTGTGTAAGTATAACGCAATCAGAAGCCCTGGCTAGCGAAGATGGTTGTACAGTGAAGATGGGCATAAGAACTTTGTTGGTTCGCTTAAAAACTCACACAAACGTCTCCAGGATGCCTAGTGATACAAAAAACCATTGTAAACTCATCTTTAGACGGTCAAAGTTCCATTCTTAATTCAACAGCAAAAGATAAAGCATTATCATCGCAATCACGCATGTCTTCTGATAATGGTTAAATTATTGGTTTTCCCTTATATAAAATCCCTTGTCTTAATATATGTTCTTGCTCAAATACAGCGAATCATAATAACGAAACCGTAGTCCAGCTCAATGTCGATAAAACAAACTATGAACAAAACATACCGATTTGCATTCAAAGCCTTGAAAACGTACAATGATAATAAGACCGGGTGTTTCGGGGGAGTAAACGTCTTTTGTTTCATCGGCGAGACACGCCATATATAGATCTAGATCAAATCCGAGCGGGTTAAAGCGAGACCACTAGGTATATCATCGAACGTCGAACACGTGTCTGACTTTATATCGCTACAGGAAGTATAATAGCTCCCAATGAGATCACGTTGTTAACCATATAACCGTGGTCTGTATCACCCCTGAATCTTCCTTCAGTAGTCGACATGTGTCACGGATAGTGTTGTATATAGTTATATTGAACATCTTCCCCACGTCGGGTGTTACATGTATTGTACTGGAAAACTAACCTTAGAAATATCGTATGTCTTTACCGCTATATTTTTAATGTTTTAGTTCCCAAACATGTGGAACCCAATTTTCCAGAAGCAAATTTGTCTGGCTACTGTAAGGCCTCTTTCAGGGAATGGAATTGAAATGTAAGAAGAGGATGAAAGGAGCGAATGAAAGAAGGAAATGAGGAGAAAAATACAACAACATTTGTCCCAACAATTGGAGGCTTGATTCCAAAGCAGCCTTTGGTATAATGATAAATTTCTGTGCGTGTATCTCATAATGAAAAAGATCGTAATTTATTCGGGATTAATGATGTATTCAACCTACCTATTTAGCTATTGTTATTTGTTTAACATTAATACTTCCTTATTTCTACAATAACACACGACGTAGAAAGTGTGAGAGAACCCGGTAGTGATGTTCAATATTCGTACTGCCGTGTATTTCTGTAAACTAGGTTAATTACTTTTGTAGGATAAAATTTCAATACAATCAACAAAGGAGTGTTAGTTATTTGAACAGTAAGTTTCAGGTTCTCACTAACTGGAGCCCGCCGAGGCGAGATAAAGCTTTAAAGATGGTCCTATCACCACGATAATTGATTTTTAACCGTAGACTGGCCGGTTACGATTTTTATAGCTGTACAGACAAATAGACAGGTCCCTGTTTCATCAACATTGCTTAACTTAAATTTCATATGAGAGCATTACTTGATTGAAGGTAAAAATCATATTAGAGGAAATTTCCTTAAATTCAAAAATGCTCTCCTATGGAAAATTTAGGAATTCCCTTATTTTCCCTAATATTGATTGAACTGGGCCCTGGTCACATCTATAACAGGGTGTATGAGGTGGCGATATCCGCTAGTCTTTAGAACTGACAGGTTGGATGTTAAAGACTTGATTATCAGTACAATCACGTCGCACGTCATGATGAATTACAATAATACATGTATATCTAAAGTAAACAATCTCCTATCACAGTGTATTGTAGACAGTCAGATTATCAAGGTACATCTTGATACATATAATGTAGCGATATATAGGGAGTGATGCTTTACATTCTTCAGTGGGGAGATTTGTTTACCAATCCAGCATTTTTCATCAAAATAAGGATGATGGAAGCAGTTTGGTGATCATGTATCATAACATTAAAATCATAGACTGGCCTCTGGATGTCTCTAAAATATCAAAATTGTAAATAAAATTGAGCATCATGATTTTGGTCCCTAGGATATGTCTGATTCTAGACCTAAGTTTCAAATTAGGGGCAGATAATCTGGTATTAGAATTTAGCTTGGCAATTTTTTATAAAAAAAACTTAGTGTCTGCTGGCCAGTCTAGGTGAAATTTATTCTTAGCAAAAAATAGGGGTACATAGGGGTGGAATTATCATCTATCTACATTCTATTAAATATGTTATTCTGGAGCACAAAGCCAGCATGGATGACCAAAAGTTAACAAGAAAATGAAATGCAGATGTATTATATTGGCTCTATACTGTCCCTAACAGGAGACAGGACAAGTGGTGAGACGTGCCCTATATACCGTGTTAGCTGTATGAAGAGGAACCTTGTGGAAATGTATGTCGTCCTTTAATCATACAATTACAGGTTTTACTTCTTACCGTGTTCTCGTTATGTACACTTTAAAAGGAAAGGTGTGTGGTGATTTCATGGTTTGTGATATCAAGGCCAGTTTTGCACCGGAAAATAACTTCAGTTTTCTAGGACCTGTTAATGGTGGCGTTTATCAGTATCCTTTGCTCTACAATGGATTCTGGACGTTATCGGTCTATTAGAGAAATTCCCAGAAAGAAAATATAATAAACAAAATATTGAAAATAAAAAACCAAGTACCCCACGTGTATGTGGCTTACATGTACGTATAATGTCGTTCGCGCGTGCCGCACACACATGATCATGTTCTCTATATTACTAAAGCGAGCACAAGTAAACTGGGTAGAAAATTGATCTCCGAGACACATTATTATTTTAAATATTAACAGAATGATTGAGTTGTTTTGCCCCGATGAATTAAACACAAGCCGATAATATTATTGGACTATCGGAGGTGGATCAGAAGGATACGGCCATATCTCCTCGCGACATATACACTAGTAGCATTTCATGTATGTCACTCACATACTTCAAAGACTAAGGGGAGGTTAATAATATTCTTGTTTGTATCTATTATTGATAACAATACATCGTAGATTTACCGAGGGTATACATAGTACACCTCGGCATGCGACCACGATAGCGTTCATGTTATTCACAATGTATATCTTAGGTAGCATTAAGACTGATTTAGATTTAATGTATACAGCTTAAACATGACTCTTCGATATTAGATTTGGCCTTGACACGGTTATTACACATTAGGAACCACCTATTTCATATTTATGATATCGGTTTTTTTTTTTGTCTCAAGTTGCTTTCTAACGAAACTGGTGTTTGCAAAAAATAAGTGAAGTACAAAACTGATTTTGTAATGAAAAAGTGTAAACAAATTATAAAAAAATAATTTAAAAAAATATATGTCCATATTGAATTGTTTCGACCTAACAGTGACCGCTTTCAAAAGCAAAACAAAAAAATGTTAAAAACTGAGTTTTTGAATAAAAACCTTAAAACTATGACATATAAATTTTCTTATTTGCGAAAAACGTGTTTTTGTTAATTGCAATGGATATTACATTAAATGACCGTAAAGTTGCATCATCGGGCTATTTTCAACTTTCGAGGGGGGTTCCGGAATACAAATCATTTTTGACATAGAGCGCGTCGGAAGACCAACTTTTACAATGTCTTATTTTATTCTATGCACCAAAAGACAACTGAAATCCTATTCTTGCGCTGGTATTGAAAAATTGAAAAAACGTAGTTGGTAAAATATTTTAATTTAGCATTAACTAGACTATGACAGAACCGCCGCTTAGCAGCCCGAAGGTTCGGATTTCTAATTACCAAGAATATTTTCATATTTTGTTATGTTTCGATTTAATTTTTCTTGATCGTATTTGAAAGACAGTTTCAACATTGAATGCATGGTTAATATAAAGTTTTTAGTATAGAGAATAAAATGTTGAGATAGAAAATTTTCATTTGGATAAAAAAGTGAAATAACCGATTTACTCCGTATCATTCAAAGTAAAATGTTAATAAACTGCTGTGTCGACAACAGACATGGATGGAGCGTGTAAAACCTTGTTTGATATGTCAATTAACTTTATTTAATATGGTATTGATTGACTGCATAATTGGACCATAGCGATCTATCTTAGTACAGTGGGAATCACTGGGGTCACGTGATATTTTACTTGTATTTTTTTATCCCAGAATATAAGTACGGGGCCTAGGTCAGGACAAGCGGAAAACGGTCATGCTAAAATATTATAAACAAATTGATCTTATTCTTATAAAATTATTCGCATTTAATTCCAAGTTTGCACTTGGTATGTTTGATACATTGGGTCGTTCTGTAGGGCACGAATAACACTATTCCATTTGAATGTCTATGCTCAAAAGGCTATGGAGACGCCTTCGATGTTTTAGTATTGACTATGAATACTTACCGGAATCGCGAATCCGCCATAATTTAAATCCCCCTTTTCAATTGACGATATTATATATACAAGTTTGAGTATCAGAATTGTTTCACGGAACAATTCTAATTTCAGATCAACAAAAACAAGTTGATGTTATATGAAATAGATCTATGAAGGTTAGTTCCCCTTGTCCGGGTCGCTCGCGAACTTACACACCAATATCAGTTCAGTTATACTTGCAGTGACAAATATCTTTCTTTTTCATCTATTTGAGTGTGTAGCTTTGCAATGCTTGATTTAACGTCAGGAATGATTGGCGTTCTTGTGAATACTCTACTGTCGGAATACAAATGTGTCCCTTAGAAATAAGCTCGATTAGAGAACCACACGAAAATACAATAAAATCACGTGTATGAAATGTATTGTTCATTAGGACTATCCCCCTCTAACATTTCATTCATTAAGGCATCTCACAGCAACTGGAATACAAAATAACATATCTAAAAAAATGACCACCAAACTCGTATTCCAAAGCGGCAGTGCATACAATTTAGCAACATAAACGAACAGACAACCTCACTAAAATACGAACCGGTCATAACATAAACCAGGACCGGAATTATAAATGACAACGGGAAACGATTTTTAAAAGTACACAGCCATTAAGAGAAGTTTAATTTTGTATGAAATGCCTGAAACTCGTCTAATATAATTTATAGTTCTATTAGAGAGGTGGAATGTAACGGACACATACATCCAACTTGGTTATCTCCCTTCCACCGGTGTAGACAACAGCCTGAGTAAATAAGCCATTGTTTGATGTAACCACTACATAACGAAATGATAACACTAGCACTGAACGTCGAACATGGTATACACGTGTGTTACCTCGTACATGACACATACCTACAGTTACCCTGTGTATGACGGACTATATGACACATACCTACAGTTACCCTGTGTATGACGGACTATACGACATATACCTACAGTTACCCTGTGTATGACGGACTATATGATATATACCTACAGTTACCCTGTGTATGACGGACTATATGATATATACCTACAGTTACCCTGTGTATGACGGACTATATGACACATACCTACAGTTACCCTGTGTATGACGGACTATACGATATATACCTACAGTTACCCTGTGTATGACGGACACTATGACATACACCTACAGTTACCCTGTGTATGACGGACAATATGACATACACCTACAGTTACCCTGTGTATGACGGACTATACGACATATACCTACAGTTACCCTGTGTATGACGGACTATATGATATATACCTACAGTTACCCTGTGTATGACGGACTATATGATATATACCTACAGTTACCCTGTGTATGACGGACTATATAACATACACCTACAGTTACCCTGTGTATGACGGACTATATAACATACACCTACAGTTACCCTGTGTATGACGGACTATATAACATACACCTACAGTTACCCTGTGTATGACGGACTATATGACAGTTACCCTGTGTATGACGGACTATATGACATATACCTACAGTTACCCTGTGTATGACGGACAATATGATATATACCTACAGTTACCCTGTGTATGACGGACACTATGACATACACCTACAGTTACCCTGTGTATGACGGACTATATAACATACACCTACAGTTACCCTGTGTATGACGGACAATATGACATATACCTACAGTTACCCTGTGTATGACGGACTATATGACACATACCTACAGTTACCCTGTGTATGACGGACTATATGACATATACCTACAGTTACCCTGTGTATGACGGACTATATGACATATACCTACAGTTACCCTGTGTATGACGGACTACATGACATACACCTACAGTTACCCTGTGTATGACGGACTATATGACATACACCTACAGTTACCCTGTGTATGACAGACTATATGACATATACCTACAGTTACCCTGTGTATGACGGACAATATGACATACACCTACAGTTACCCTGTGTATGACGGACTATATGACACATACCTACAGTTACCCTGTGTATGACGGACTATATGACATATACCTACAGTTACCCTGTGTATGACGGACTATATGATATATACCTACAGTTACCCTGTGTATGACGGACTATATGATATATACCTACAGTTACCCTGTGTATGACGGACTATATAACATACACATACAGTTACCCTGTGTATGACGGACTATATAACATACACCTACAGTTACCCTGTGTATGACGGACTATATAACATATACCTACAGTTACCCTGTGTATGACGGACTATATGACAGTTACCCTGTGTATGACGGACTATATGACATATACCTACAGTTACCCTGTGTATGACGGACAATATGACATATACCTACAGTTACCCTGTGTATGACGGACACTATGACATACACCTACAGTTACCCTGTGTATGACGGACTATATGCCATACACCTACAGTAACATAGTAATTGACTATGATAAGGGAAAGGCCTCCATGTCCTTGGTCACCTGTTTGAATTTATTTTTACGGTACATGTTGTCTTCCCTTTCATTTTGGTGTCAACTCAATTCGCTAGATTTTACCATATATTTGTATGTGTTTCCTTACTCGTGAACTTTTCTGTTTCTCGAAGACAATAACACCTCTGCCCAAACTAATAGTGTTTATGTGTTTACCCTTCATAGAGAAGACCATAAAAATGGTCAAACAGGAATTTAATTAGTCTTGCCATTTTGTCCCCCGATTTATTTCATCTTGGTCGAGTTTATATTAAATGGCTTAGCTGTCGATTTTAGTCCTCCAGGGGCGTCCTCATGCTGTATGTCGCTGATTATTATTCACGTGAATAGTATCTTTCTTTTACTTTCAAAATTATCCAATATCTAAAATTAGCCAAATTAATTAAAGTGTGCGGTTAGTGACCATCTCCATTTATTCCAACATCCGTGCATATCTATTTTTTATTCCGTCTATCTCCAGTCTGGCATACTTTAGGTACCTAGCACCATTATCGAGTCCTAGACGGAAGAAACAGCAATATGACCAAGTTTATTGATATTATTCGGCATTTCCCGTTTATATTAGTAATGTATTTGATTTTACAGGTGTTATTTGGGTTTGTGGCTTTTGTACAAACCTGAACATTTTTTCCCACGACAGACGCTCCAGTTCAGTCCAAGACAAGGAGCAGTTTGCACCTGTATTTTTGATTTGGAAACGTTTTAAGAATGATACAATTGTATTTATGCTAAAGTTGAAAATGAAGCCAAAAATAAATTACATTTACTTTATATTAGTTCTTAAATGACAGTTTTACGGCGATATACAAACAATAAACTTGGCCATCTTTTTCTCCGAGAACACCACTATTACAAGAACATTATTCACCGATACACAATCTACCGCAGCATGTCCAACAGGGAATAAGACAAACTCTCTCGGCGCCACAAAAGCCTTTGTTTTAGTTGAGGTAGATTTAACAGACATTTTCCGAAATATATCATTTTAATGAAATGTAAACTTTTGTCACGCATACAGGCGACTGTGAAGGTTGTATACCTGTTTTATAGCTGGGAGTGATATACCCTATGTAAACATGCCACGGATGCACGTGTATAGTATGTGTACAGGAGCGTGTTGGCAGGTCCATCGGTCTAGCTTCCCCCCACTGATGTCTTCTCGCACCCCCCATTGCTACGTGTGCGTTTATCCAACTATGTTAATATTTGTATTGTCTAGGCCTTTGTTGGTTAATGGCCGATTTACTTATAACAATCATTACATAACAGTAACACCTGTATAACGTAAAATGTTATTTTTATACCTCCGTCCCTGTTTTAATGTTGAATTGTTATTGAATTTATCTTTAACCGTTCAAATCACCTAGATACGATTACCACATGTATTTAATTACAACGGGCTGTGTACAAACATTGCGTTAGTACTATATTACTTCTCTTGAAAGTGGTACATATATGTAATTTCCTATGCTTTTTAAGGGTTGAAATTAACACAAAAAAAAAAGAAAAAAAAAAAAAAAAAAAAGGAAAAAGAAAAAAAAAAAAAAAAAGAAAAAAAAAAAGAAAAAAAAGTTTCAAACCAAGATTGGCTTACAAACGATTTTAGAGATACCTTAGGGATTGTGTTCTGTTTAAATTACTTTACAGTCACGTTTGTGAAGAAATGGTCCATTCCCACCCACAGTGTGGAGACGGGGAATGTTCTATGTTACAAATCTGCTGGATTAATCTGGCTTACTTATTGACATGGACAGTTGTTCATATCTCATAGTGAATTGCAATGATTAGTTAAGTCAAAATGGACTCAATGGGTTTGTCTGTTTTGTTTTAAACGTGCATCTTTTGAAAAAAAAACTACGAAATACGCGTGAAGACATTAATCCGAACAATTATGACGCAGGTTGAGTATTTTCTCAATTTCATAATTATTTAATCATTTTGTAACAGATAAATTCGCGTTTTCGGCATAATATATTATAACATGTACACACATCAAATTGGACATTCGTATCATGATATATTAAGTGAGAGATATAGTGTATATTAGTATAATGATACATGTACATGTATACTAAGTGAGAGATAAAGTATATATTAGTATAATGATTCATGTATATTAACTGAGACATAAAGTATATATTAGTATAATGATTCATGTATATTAACTGAGAGATAAAGTATATAATAGTATAATGATTCATGTATACTAAGTGAGAGATAAAGTATATAATAGTATAATGATACATGTATACTAAGTGAGAAATATATATTGTATATTATTATAATGATACATGTATATTAAGTGAGAGATATAGTGTATATTAGTATAATGATATATTTAGTGAGAGGTATATTGTGTATATTAGTATAATGATATATTTAGTGAGAGATATATAGTGTATATTAGCATAATGATATATCAAATGAGAGTTATATAGTGTGTATTAGTATAATGATATATTTAGTGAGAGATATATAGTGTATATTAGTATAATGCTATACTTAGTGAGAGATATATAGTGTTTATTAGTATAATGATACATCTAGTGAGATATATATAGTGTATATTAGCATAATGATATATCAAATGAGAGTTATATAGTGTATATTAGTATAATGATATATTAAGTGAGATACATAGTGTATATAAGTATAATGATACATGTATATTCAGTGAGAGATATAAAGTGTATATTAGTATAATGATATATCTAGTGAGAGATATATAGTGTATATTAGTATAATGATATATCAAATGAGAGTTATATAGTGTTTATTAGTATAATGATATATTAAGTGAGAGATATATAGTGTATATTAGTATAATGATATATTAAGTGAGAGATATATAGTGTATATTAGTATAATGATATATTAAGTGAGAGATATATAGTTTATATTAGTATAATGATATATTTAGTGAGAGATATATAGTGTATATTAGTATAATGATATATTAAGTGAGAGATATATAGTGTATATTAGTATAATGATATATTAAGTGAGAGATATATAGTGTATATTAGTATAATGATATATTTAGTGAGAGATATATAGTGTATATTAGTATAATGATATATTAAGTGAGAGATATAAAGTGTATATTAGTATAATGATATATTAAGTGAGAGAAATATAGTGTATATTAGTGATAAATAGAATGTCGCCCGTTAGGCCGACATGGAATATGTATCTGTCACCCAATTTGTATTCATATCGACTGTATACTACCATTTGGTAACAGTTCAATGCTTATATTTACATTCATATTTTTTTTATTTACTGTAGCTTAAGACGCGTTTAAGTTTGCCGCTTACCCTATCAATGACATCATCAGGTTCAAATACAGGAACAGCCGAAACTTCCAGAAGGATTAATATAGTCCCTAATGTCGTTATTAATAGCAAACACAAACAATGGTTTTGCACAAATTCGGCTTTATTTTCTTTTTCATATACGTTTGTAGATATCGTCAACTTGTTCACAATTGCATAATTTCTTATTGTTTAAAATCCAAGCCGTTTTTCGGCGCAATGCTATACGGTTAACATTTAGAAGTGATGCGGCTTTGAACGGGTATTGCAAAGGACAGACTCGATTCCTCGGAAATACTTAAGTTTCTATCGACTGGATTTACGTTATTTTCAGAAGAATATCAGTTCTTAGATTCTAAATGAAAGTCGTCTTGACAGTAGGTGAAAAAGATTCCAAAGATATTTCGTTCGAAATAGATTCAAGTCTAACCAGTCGCATCTTAGCAGACGATTTTCAACTTCACAGGGACTCGATTTTGTAAGGTACAGTAGGACTTTAACATCAGTGAATAACCACAAAACTAAAATCAAATATACATACACAAACGGAAACCATGTCGATGCTCCCGATTTTTCACAAGTTTTTTTTTCCTATAAATACTGGACTTTTAATGTTGTCGTGTCTTACATTTCTGAAAATTCGGAAACGACATTGCCTTTGACAATTTGATCATTCTTAGATCAATTACGGCGCTTATAGTTATTTTGTGTTGACCACATTTAGTTTTAATTATAAAATATTACTCTCATAACTTGTGAAGTTGCTTTATTTTTTGCGTTGTGGATTATAAATGCTAGCATTCGAAATCTCTCCAGGCCGAAAGTAGCTGGCGGCCATTGTTTTGACCAGCAACACCTGGGGCTGTATTCCTACTCTGACCGAATCACTGTAAATTGTAGTATACAGTCTCATGAATACCATTCGGTTTACTAACGACATATAGGCAAATGTAACACAGAATGTAAATATATTAGTATAATGATATATTAAGTGAGAGATACATTCTGTATATATTGTATATTAGTATAGCCAGCGTATTCTAAGTTGGTTAACTGTACAATTGTCGTTTTAGAGTTCTAGGAACATCAAGGTAAGATGTATTTTGATCATTTATTTATCGTGATTCATTTTCTATCTCTGTTATATCGCTTTATGTCAGAGCTAAATAAGAGAATATTATACGTACATGTATTATTGTATATTCTGATGATGTATCCTTCTCTATCTCACCCTGTTTATCTGTAGCAATTACCTGATATGTAACATGTGTCAAGCTAACACTATCTTCACATTGTTAAATTTATATTTTCATATCATTTTCTATACAGTCAATTTTATCATACTTGTTTTCGAAAAAAGTACCCCCCCCCCCTTTTTTTTTAGAAATATGAAACCATTTTTTCTGTCAGTCATTCCTACGTTAGAACATTTTCCCGTGTTTGTCCAATCCCGATGATGACTTATGTTCGTGCCCACATAGACGATGAGTACACATCAAAAGAAAGGCCCCCTGGTCACCCCCGAGCATATAATTGATTGTTGATTTTGCCGGCGACTTATTACTGTTACTATCTGCTCAAATATCTTGTTGGTCACGGGAGATTAATATGTAGGAAGATTAGCCCCGATATTGTCCCACGGACTGAGGAGGAACTCTCTGTTCAGGGCATGTTAACACATAGCATAGTTAGTCTTAGATTTCTCGCCTTTCTTCTTTAAAAACAAAATAACCTTATTTTGTTTTTCATATAGATATGTAAATAAAATTGACATTCTCGCTTGTCGTAATTCAGAAGCAGATTAAACTCGCCATGACAATTTTATATAATTATACGATCGTGATTGAGTTGTGCTTGAACCTGACTAGATTGTATGCAGCATACCGCCCGTAATTCCGGTATCGCACCCTACCGATTGCGCGTCTTTCATCTGTGACGGGATGGGGTGGGTTTATCTGATGTGTAATATCAAATCTTTATGAATGGTATAGTAGCATTTCGTTCTACACATAAACTATGGATTTTAATAATGCATGAAATATCAACAAAATTATTTTTTGACAGTTATCATGTAAAAATACAGAGGAACTTAAATGTATATCTTATATAACACGACGGGTTCTTTCATCTCTGTAATTGTACAACATGTTTTAATATTTTTCTATTTTATTTGGTCTTTGAAATTAACAGAAGCAGTGATAAGAGTTCTGTACCCCATAGAGAGTGTGTTGATAGACCAGCGCGCACAGATAAGAAACATTTAAATTACACAAAACATTACAGCTTTCATTTTGTCATGGAGGTGCTTGTTTATATATTAACTATAATCTATTGTGATAACAATGATCATTGTGTTTCATTTAAGCAATGATGTCATTTTTTTATAGTTTAATTGGGTATCAAAAAAAAAAATTGTTTGCCAACTGCATGATCCGCGTAGCGGATTCTTACAAAAGTTTCTAAACAATTTTTTTCATACCCCTATGAAACTGAAAAATAATTGACATCAACGCTTATAATCAATCTTTGGAATAAATTTTAAAAATTAAAACATGATTTATGTACAATTTAACTGGTCTTACAAGGGATTCTTTTTCACAAATTAATACGCAACGTCAATGGCCGTTTTATGACGTCACATTATTCGCGCCACTTTCGGATCTTTTTTTCATAGAGGTATGAAAAATAATCTCAACCAATCAGAAAGCCGCATTCCGAGTACAAACAATGAAAACTAATTATTATATTGATGCAGTATAATGCGGAGTAAGAATGTGATATCAGACGGAATATCGGCAACCCGTGTAAACACTATGCGATCACATTTTAGCTGTAATTAATTACTCAACACGTAACTTATTCAGTTTCGCCATAGAAATGACATTTTTTTTTGTAATTGATTACAGTCAAGAAATGTAGCAATTATATCTGTAGATTATTCCGGACCCCGATAGAATAATCTGGACCCCTGTAGAGTAATCCGGACCCCTGAAGATTAATCCGGACCTCTGTACAGTAATCCGGACCCCTGTAGAGTAATCCAGACCCCTGTAGAGTAATCCGGACCTCTGTAGAGTAATCAAGACCTCTGTACAGTAATCCGGACCCCTGTACAGTAATCCGGACCTGGTAGAGTAATCTGGACCTCTGTACAGTAATCCGGACCCCTGTACAGTAATCAGGACCTCTGTACAGTAATCCGGACCCCTGTACAGTAATCTGGACCTCTGTACAGTAATCCGGACCTCTGTACAGTAATCCGGACCCCTGTACAGTAATCCGGACCCCTGTACAGTAATCTGGACCTCTGTACAGTAATCCGGACCTCTGTACAGTAATCCGGACCTCTGTACAGTAATCCGGACCCATGTACAGTAATCCGGACCTCTGTTGAGTAATCCGGACCCCTGTACAGTAATCCGGACCTCTGTACAATAATCCGGACCTGGTAGAGTAATCCGGACCCCTGTACAGTAATCCGGACCTCTGTAAGTTCTTAGTTACTGAAATATAACATAGCTGATGAGGTATCGCCAACACTTCACGGTAAAAGGTCGAACAAAACTTCAAAATCGATGAATGTTGTATTTTTTTTTCTGATCTGTATCTATGATCACAACACGTGCCGATGTGTGATATATGTTATTGTTCTCATGGGCGCACGTGCATGTTCAAAATGACGCAGTCCAATGAATTATTTCTCCAGTTTCCAAATAGATACACACATAAAGATATCGCCATGTATTTTTCTATGGGAAAATGCGGGCGAGTTTGCATTTAAGATCAGGGAGTTGATACACATATGGGGTAGGTTAAAGGGGCGATATTAGGGAGGGAGGGGGCTTTTGATGTTAGGGGATGTCCTACCTAGTTAAGGGATATTAAAGTGCGCTGGGGGCCGTGAAATACTGCCACGGAACTGTGAACATCGCTATAATGTGATTCAACATAAAATGATCGTTTTAACCTGATAGTGAATACCGCGGTGTGTCTAGGGTGGGGACGAGAACCACGATCGATGTGAATTCTGACTCCTCGAGAAACACGAAATGAACAAACAAACGTGCATCTCATGAAAATAAACTAATTAACATGAGGTATGATTCATTTTCATTTCAATGCACCCTTCCTCCCAAAAAAGTACACATTATGCATATTTGAATTACCTTATCATTATTACTGTCATTTCAAAGAATTCTTTTGTAAAGTACCCTAATTGAACATATTGACACTGCAATCACTGTTAACAGAAACCTACATTATTGACGGTTTAATACAAACCTACATTATTGACGGTGTAAACACAAACCTACATTATTGACGATGTAATACAAACCTACATTATTGACGGTGTAAACACAAACCTACATTATTGACGATGTAAACACAAACCTACATTATTGACGGTGTAAACTAAAACCTACATTATTGACGATGTAATACAAACCTACATTATTGACGATGTAAACACAAACTTACATTATTGACGGTGTAATACAAACCTACATTATTGACGGTGTAAACACAAACCTTCATTATTGACGGTGTAAACATTAAACACAAACCTACATTATTGACGGTGTAAACACAAACCTACATTATTGACGGTGTAAACACAAACCTACATTATTGACGGTGTAAACACAAACCTACATTATTGACGGTGTAAACACAAACCTACATTATTGACGATGTAAACACAAACCTACATTATTGACGGTGTAAACTAAAACCTACATTATTGACGATGTAATACAAACCTACATTATTGACGGTGTAAACACAAACCTACATTATTGACGGTGTGAACACAAACCTACATTATTGACGGTGTAAACACAAACCTACATTATTGACGGTGTAAACACAAACCTACATTATTGACGATGTAAACACAAACCTACATTATTGACGGTGTAAACTAAAACCTACATTATTGACGATGTAATACAAACCTACATTATTGACGGTGTAAACACAAACCTACATTATTGACGGTGTAAACACAAACCTACATTATTGACGGTGTAAACACAAACCTACATTATTGACGGTGTAAACACAAACCTACATTATTGACGGTGTAAACACAAACCTACATTATTGACGGTGTGAACACAAACCTACATTATTGACGGTGTAAACACCAACCTACATTATTGACGGTGTAAACACAAACCTACATTATTGACGGTGTAAACACAGACCTACATTATTGACGGTGTAAACACAAACCTTCATTATTGAAGGTGTAAACACTAAACACAAACCTTCATTATTGACGGTGTAAACACAAACCTACATTATTGACGGTGTAAACACCAACCTACATTATTGACGGTGTAGACACACACCTGCATTATTGACGGTGTAAACACTAAACACAAACCTACATTATTGACGGTGTAAACACTAAACACAAACCTACATTAGTGACGGTGTAAACACAAACCTTCATTATTGACGCAACAGAAACCTTCATTATTGACGGTGTAAACACTAGACACAAACCTTCATTATTGTCGGTGTAAACACAAACCTTCATTATTGAAGGTGTAAACACAAACCTACATTATTGACGGTGTAAACACAAACCTACATTATTGACGGTGTAAACACAAACCTACATTATTGACGGTGTAAACACAAACCTACATTATTGACGGTGTAAACACAAACCTACATTATTGACGGTGTAAACACAAACCTACATTATTGACGGTGTAAACACAAACCTACATTATTGACGGTGTAAACACTAACCTAAATTAATGACGTTGTCCACACTTAACACAAACCTACATTATTGACGGTGTTAACACAAACCTTCATTATTGACGGTGTAAACACAAACCTACATTATTGACGGTGTAAACACAAACCTTCATTATTGACGGTGTAAACACAAACCTACATTATTGACGGTGTAAACACAAACCTACATTATTGACGGTGTAGACACACACCTACATTATTAACGGTGTAAACACTAAACACAAACCTACATTATTGACGGTGTAATACAAACCTACATTATTGACGGTGTAAACTCAAACCTACATTATTGACGGTGTAAACACTAACCTAAATTAATGACGATGTCCACGCTTAACACAAACCTACATTATTGACGGTGTTAACACAAACCTGCATTATTGA
Organism: Pecten maximus; assembly: GCF_902652985.1. Classification (NCBI taxonomy): domain Eukaryota; kingdom Metazoa; phylum Mollusca; class Bivalvia; order Pectinida; family Pectinidae; genus Pecten; species Pecten maximus. The sequence goes on from NC_047026.1 coordinate 32,594,189, forward strand.
CGGTGTAAACACTAAACACAAACCTACATTATTGACGGTGTAAACACAAACCTATATTATTGACGGTGTTAACACAAACCATTATTGACGGTGTAATACAAACCTACATTATTGACGGTGTAAACACAAACCTACATTATTGACGGTGTAAACACAAACCTACATTATTGACGGTGTAAACACAAACCTACATTATTGACGGTGTAGACACAAACCTACATTATTGACGGTGTAAACACAAACCTACATTATTGACGGTGTAAACACAAACCTACATTATTGACGGTGTAAACACAAACCTACATTATTGACGGTGTAAACACAGACCTACATTATTGACGGTGTAAACACTAAACACAAACCTACATTATTGACGGTGTAAACACAAACCTACATTATTGACGGTGTAAACACAAACCTTCATTATTGAAGGTGTAAACACTAAACACAAACCTTCATTATTGACGGTGTAAACACAAACCTACATTATTGACGGTGTAAACACCAACCTACATTATTGACGGTGTAGACACACACCTGCATTATTGACGGTGTAAACACTAAACACAAACCTACATTATTGACGGTGTAAACACTAAACACAAACCTACATTAGTGACGGTGTAAACACAAACCTTCAATATTGACGTTGTAAACAGAAACCTTCATTATTGACGGTGTAAACACAAACCTATATTATTGACGGTGTAAACACTAGACACAAACCTTCATTATTGTCGGTGTAAACACAAACCTACATTATTGACGGTGTAAACACTAAACATCAACCTTCATTATTGACGGTGTAAACACAAACCTACATTATTGACGGTGTAAACACAAACCTACATTATTGACGGTGTAAACACAAACCTACATTATTGACGGTGTAAAAACAAACCTACATTATTGACGGTGTAAACACAAACCTACATTATTGACGGTGTAGACACACACCTACATTATTAACGGTGTAAACACTAAACACAAACCTACATTATTGACGGTGTAATACAAACCTACATTATTGACGGTGTAAACTCAAACCTACATTATTGACGGTGTAAACACAAACCTACATTATTGACGGTGTAAACACAAACCTATATTATTGGCGGTGTAAACACAAACCTACATTATTGACGGTGTTAACACAAACCTGCATTATTGACGGTGAAAACACAAACCTATATTATTGGCGGTGTAAACACAAACCTACATTATTGACGGTGTTAACACAAACCTGCATTATTGACGGTGTAAACACAAACCTATATTAATGGCGGTGTAAACACTAAACACAAACCTACATTATTGACGGTGTAATACAAACCTACATTATTGACGGTGTAAACTCAAACCTACATTATTGACGGTGTAAACACAAACCTACATTATTGACGGTGTAAACACAAACCTATATTATTGGCGGTGTAAACACAAACCTACATTATTGACGCTGTTAACACAAACCTGCATTATTGACGGTGTAAACACAAACCTATATTATTGGCGGTGTAAACACAAACCTACATTATTGACGGTGTTAACACAAACCTGCATTATTGACGGTGTAAACACAAACCTATATTAATGGCGGTGTAAACACTAGACACAAACCTTCATTATTGTCGGTGTAAACACAAACCTACATTATTGACTTGGTAAACACAAACCTACATTATTGACGATGTAAACACTAAACACAAACCTACATTATTGACGGTGTAAACACAAACCTACATTATTGACGGTGTAAACACAAACCTACATTATTGACGGTGTAAACACAAACCTACATTATTGACGGTGTAATACAAACCTACATTATTGACGGTGTAAACACAAACCTACATTATTGACGGTGTAAACACAAACCTACATTATTGACGGTGTAATACAAACCTACATTATTGACGATGTAAACACAAACCTGCATTATTGACGGTGTAAACACAGACCTACATTATTGACGGTGCAATACAAACTACATTATTGACGGTGTTAACACAAACCTACATTATTGACGGCGTTAACACAAACCTACATTATTGACGGTGTAAACACAAACCTACATTATTGACGGTGTAAACACAAACCTACATTATTGACGGTGTAAACACAAACCTACATTATTGACGGTGTAAACACTAAACACAAACCTACATTATTGACGGTGTAAACATAGACATTATTGACGATGTAAACACAAACCTACATTATTGACTTGGTAAACACAAACCTACATTATTGACTTGGTAAACACAAACCTACATTATTGACGGTGTAAACACAAACCTTCATTATTGACGGTGTAAACACAAACCTACATTATTGACGGTGTAAACACAAACCTTCATTATTGAAGGTGTAAACACTAAACACAAACCTACATTATTGACGGTGTAAACATAGACATTATTGACGATGTAAACACAAACCTACATTATTGACTTGGTAAACACAAACCTACATTATTGACTTGGTAAACACAAACCTACATTATTGACGGTGTAAACACAAACCTTCATTATTGACGGTGTAAACACAAACCTACATTATTGACGGTGTTAACACAAACCTACATTATTGACGGTGTAAACACAAACCTACATTATTGACGGTGTAAACACAAACCTACATTATTGACGGTGTAAACACAAACCTACATTATTGACGGTGTTAACACAAACCTACATTATTGACGGTGTAAACACAAACCTACATTATTGACGGTGTAAACACAAACCTACATTATTGACGGTGTAAACACAAACCTACATTATTGACGGTGTAATACAAATCTTCATTATTGACGGTGTAAACACAAACCTACATTATTGACGGTGTAAACACAAACCTACATTATTGACGGTGTAAACACTGTAAACACAAACCTACATTATTGACGGTGTTAACACAAACCTGCATTATTGACGGTGTAAACACAAACCTACATTATTGACGGTGTAAAAACGAACCTACATTATTGACGGTGTAAACACAAACCTACATTATTGACGGTGTAAACACAAACCTACATTATTGACGGTGTAAACACTAAACACAAACCTACATTATTGACGGTGTAAACACAAACCTACATTATTGACGATGTAAACACAAACCTACATTATTGACGGTGTAGACACAAACCTACATTATTGACGGTGTAAACACTAAACACAAACCTACATTATTGACGGTGTAAACACAAACCTACATTATTGACGATGTAAACACAAACCTACATTATTGACGGTGTAGACACAAACCTACATTATTGACGGTGTAAACACTAAACACAAACCTACATTATTGACGGTGTAAACTCAAACCTACATTATTGACGGTGTAAACACCAACCTACATTATTGACGGTGTAAACACAAACCTACATTATTGACGGTGTCAACACTAAACACAAACCTACATTATTGACAGTGTAAACACTAAACACAAACCTACATTATTGACGGTGTAAACACAAGCCTAAATTATTGACGATGTAAACACAAGCCTACATTATTGACGGTGTAAACACAAGCCTACATTATTGACACCGATTCGTATGGGTCAATTACACTTTACATATTAGTCAGCCTCGGAGGATTGCACAAAAGGCATTGAAGCACAAACATGGAGATAGATATAGGGCCAAAATGATCTTAACTGCATCACATAGCCGATGGTGTTCGTCCTTCTAGGACTCGGTCTGTGATACTTAGTGTTTAAAAGTGATGATAGTTAGGAGGCGAAGGAGGAAACTCAAACTAGGCCGAAACAAGTTCAGATCTAGATGAGAGGTGCAATAGTCACACAGTTCAATACATTTTACTATTTGGAAGTGCATTGGTATACCGAACCGTTTCAATATTGACATGCTGGTAACGACAAACCACAGGGACATAATTCAACCAGCTTTGTTTAATACCTGCAGTCTCAGAATATTGTACAAAAGACAAACGCATCTTTCAATACTAGTAAACGCCACGAAGTTGTTTTTGTGAAGACCGCGCGTGATACACATGGATGCTATTCGGTATTCGGTGTCGTCGTTGGGGAATGAGACTGTTCTGTCACGTCGGGATCTCAACGTAGACGAAAACTTTTAATGATATGTCGTTGACGTCTGATCATCTGACGTACATTGTATCAACATTATGTTCCAAACCTAGATGAATTGTCGATGAAATAAAAGACGCTCTCCTTTCCGGAACATATAATGTATGTAATGTAATATAAACGTTATATTTATCGTAAGTTCTATAAACTTATATCAACCACACTTGTTAGACCGGATGGAAGCAAGCACGTACTTTTGGAGAAAACCGGAGAACTCGGAGAAAACCCAAGTGGTCGGGCAGGTGACCCCAATCTTTTCACGTCCGAAAGAGGAATCGAATCCCGGCCGCTTAGGCGAAAGACAAATGTGTTACCGCTGTCACCTAGCCCCCTGGTCTTATTGTCCTTGTACCTGTTTTAGGGTTGCTATGCAAATCTTAATTATTGTTTGTATTTTGTCCTCGTTGTATCGATTTTGAGTTAGAATTGTGTATTCGTTTTAATATCGGTATTCTCTGTTGTACTTGACGTTATCCGGTACAACGTTCTTAAGAACTATCAGGAATCCACAAGAATCACACAGAGATTTTAGATTTTTTTTTAATCTAACCATAAGGGCTGAGACGTATTTTAGACCTATCACTAGTCTGTTGTCATTGTTATAAAACCCACTATACGAATCGTGTAATGGCCATACGCATGGTAACATTTAGCGGTGCTGTGATTGGAAAGTGGTTTGTTTCAATATTGACGTCACGACTTCGGCACAAAACATGCATAATGACGTCACCAAAGGAATGGATCACAATCATCGTCATTTTAGATTTCATGTCAGCATGCTGTTTTCACGAAGGTTTGTAATGATATAATGTTCGTTTCATTGTTTTTAATGAAATAATCAGTTTACTTCGTATATGAGGTTCATTAGGTCGTCGGGTGGCGCAGTGGTAACATTCTTGCAACTAACTTAGGGGTGAAAAGGCATATGGTCACATGTACGATTATAAAGGTTCCCCTGAATAGCCCTGCATTAATATCAATGTATCTATAATATGATCAGATGCTCACAACAGGAAGCAAGTTGTAACAAATAATATATTCAACATAGAGTCGATCACGGTAAAAATCCGGATTCTGTCTATGAGATGTAAGGAAATACGGGCATTATTGTAATTGTCTGTTACCAACTTTGTTTTCTCAATAGTAGTTAAATAAATAACCGTTCACTACAAGAAGATGAAAATAAATAGGTTACTGCATCAGCCAAAACGTGTTGTCTGGAATCTTCAGTTGAGAGGTACAATGGATGCCCAAATTAAACGATACTTAATGATGTTTTATAATTAATTTATCTCGGAAATTAAGATCTATGATTAATTCATCTCACAAATTAAGATCTATAAATGATGAGTAAATCTTCTCGTACGTGAGGAGATCCATTGTAATTCTTATTTATTGGTCAATAAAGCTAGTTGAAGCTAAAGGCAAAAAAATCATCTGCTAGTGCTGACAATAATGACTAATATAAAGCTTTAATTTCTTTCGTATTGTTTTAAAAATAAAGTTTGAATTGGAGACACGGGGAAACTAATATAAAATCGTATTAGGTATATTTATGATGATATTATACACGAAGAACAATTTTCAAAAAGAAGGATTCAAATTGGTATTAGAGATTAGAAAGGTGCGAAATCTTAGCTTATAAACAAGAAAGAAAACCATGTTTACTTCAAAAATGATGTGATGATACTTTATAAATAATGTAAATTGTGATGATACTTCATAAATAATGTAAATTGTGATGATACTTCATAAATAATGTAAATTGTGATGATACTTCATAAATAATGTAAATTGTGACGATACTTCATAAATAATGTAAATTGTGATGGATAATTCATAATTAAAACATGGTTGTGATGTCATCTATTGTTATGGCATGAAGTATGGTTAGACATGTCTACTATTACCACATACAGCTAGTAAAAGTAGATCTGTCTCATGTCTATTTCATTGTATAACAATAGATTGTTTTGATTTTGAAAAAAAATTATGAAATGGAAAAATAACACGTAATAATAGATAATAAAAGATATCCATAATCGATGAGGAAGTTCACATTTAATAAATCCAGAATTCCAGGAGCACTACATATTCTCCCCAAAAGAAATCACAGAAGCTTGATATACTTGTCTGGCTAAAATTTCCACCTTAGCATCGATACATTTCACGAAAATAACGTTGGATTACAGTAATTATTTCATGAATTAAGTTTATATTCCCTTGGTACTCTGTTCTATTTTATTGTGTATTTCTGTTATAAATCTTCCTAAAGTGGAATCAAGATCTTTGTCAGAAAAACAGAACATTTCTATTTTACTTCATAATAATACATTTTGACGGTTTATAGCCGTTTTGTTTCTATATGTCTCCCAGGCCTCAACTGACTGACTGATCAGTTTGCCCAGGTATTTCTGACACTGGCGGTTATGTTGGTTCTCAAGTCCACACTCTGTTCCCTGCATTGCTTCATTATGTTCCTGTTCTGAATCAATTGCACACGATGTATATCCAAAAGAAGATCACTTTTGAGGTCAAAATTAATGTTAGTTTTTGTTTGTGTGAGAACTTCACTACAGCACTGTGCACAGTCCTCCATGTTGAAGAGAGAAAACTGATCTGAGTAAATGTTCCAACAGTATCACCATAGTACCTGTGAAACATTCACAGATTTCATGCACAGTATATGATGCATGCTTTTTAGTGAGGTTAACAAAGTGAATAGGTATCCTATAGTAACAGGTAAAGGTGTACCTTGAACAATGGAATAGTTCAACAATGCACCCGTGTAATAGTCAAATTTTATGATGCCATGTTTTTAAGTATGAGAAACACCTCAAACTGTGGAAAAGTAAAGATAATGATTAGATCTGACCTGACGGGCCTCGAACTAACCATTACCTGACTGTTCCACAGTTTTCCATGTTTTTTCTCCAATACATAATGAATAATGTGATGGATATTTCATGAATAGTGTAAATTGTGATGGATACTTTATAAATGGTGTAAAACGTGATGGATAATTCATAATGGATGTAAATTATGATGGATAATTCATAAATTATATACATTCTGATGTTTATTTGCTGTAAATTGTGATGTTAATTTCAAAAGTGATTAAATTGTGATGTTTACTTCAAAAGTGATTAAATTGTGATGGTTGTTTTATAATCGATGTTAACTTCAAAAACGGGATGAAAATTGTGATGTTAAACTCATAATTGATGTAGATTATGACGTTTACTTTATAAAGAATGTAAATCGCGATTTTTACTTCACAAATGATTAAATTTTCATGTTTACTTCTTAAATAATGTAGATTTGAAAATTCTTCATTGGTGTAAATTTCAATGTTTATTTCATAAATGATGTTAATCATAGCATTATACATGTATTGATTTACTGACAAGCATTGCATACCATTGGATATTACAACTATCATTGTTTCAAACTGTAGTTTTGGTTAGAAATATGAGTTTAATTATTGCAATATTAGTTTTTATTTCAAATAATTTCAATATAGCTTTATTAAGAAGAACGAAAAACACGACTAAATATAACCTTTTGCGAGAGCTTTCTCTCTTTCGAAACAAAGTTTTTTTTTCTGTTTTTGTTTTGTTTGTTTTTGTTTCTTGTAAATTATTGAAAAAAATAGTTGGAGAAATAAATTAATACTTTTTAAGAAATAACGTCACTTACTCAGTCTTACAAACTCTATATTATCTTTTATTCCATCAATCACCAGACTCTGGAATAGACTCGCAGAAACTATTAGAAACCAGCCAACTCTGAATACTTTTTAAAATTCTTTACATAAAAATCACAAATATCCTCCGCTCTTTATAACCACGGACAACGTCATCTGGGTATTCTACTTATAAGCTAGGACACAATTACACTACATTAAACATTGCTCTCTATCGTGTAAATTTAACTGATTCTCTTTCTTGTGTTTTAGTTATCCCTGTGAAAATTCTGATCATTTTTGTTGGAATATCCACTTTATAACAACATAAGAAATGGTATGTTTACCAAGTTACGTCGGTATCAACCATAACATCTTGCTATATTGTTGGATGGAAGTATTGATCAAACATTAGAAGAAAATAAAACTATTTTTGAAACAGTACAAATATTTATTCTAAAAAGTGATCGATTTTAATATAGTCTTGAAGAGCAGGCGAGATTACCTTATAACATATCCTCTGATTCCCTGTCTATATAACCTACCTATCCTATCACTAACTTTTCTGAAACATCGTGTTACAAGCGATGTAAACCAGATATAATGTATGGTCTTATTTATGTTTCTCTATCTAATGTGTTTAAAAATTAGAAAATAAATTGAAATTGAATTTCTGCCTGGCACAAAGAAACGATATCTAGAAGAAACACGAGTGTACATTAGAAACATATTACTAGGTATGAACATTTACATGGAAAATTGGAACAGAGAAAGTAGCTGGAGTGTGTAGCCAGGTAGATATATTATGTTTCATATCCTATATATTATTATGAAATATATTGTTGTAAATGATAAAATCACTTTATGATACCATTGCCATTTCCATGTACTTCCAATATGTCTCTTCTTTCACTCCACAGATTTCCACTTTCGTTTCGTGGTATATAATGTACGTATACGTCTATTGTTGTTGTCACATTGCTGAAATATTTTGTGGAGGAGAGGGCTTCTATAAGTTACCATAACTTGTACCCAATCCTCTTGCTTGCTTTAAAGAAGCAATAGAATATGTTTAAACTTAAAAATCTTGAAAATCATTGAAAATTCATGAAATTATTGTCCGATATAGTAATTCTCATAGTTTCATTATCAGTATAGTCCATATAGACATTGGTCTTTCTGTAAGGAGAAACTTAAATACTTTCTGACCCTATACTTGTAAAGCGCCTTTCCTAGAAATGATAAAAACCGGAAACTTGATAAGGAACACTTAAGATGTTTTACGAAAAGATCATGACTCGGGAACGCATGTGCAAGGTTAATGAAGATATCTTTTGAGGTCTCCATATTCCTATTATTTCATTTTAAGCAACATAATGCTAATACTGTCATACTAATTTTTAATAATCGAAATTGAATGCTAATGAGACAGTTTCATACTATAAGAGGCATGTTTAACCACATTTATTTACCGAACCTTGCGAATAAATGGAGAATATAGAAAGGGTTTCGTTGGCCCGACTAAGCCTATAGGTCTTTTGTTATACACTATACCAATGTTTTATCGTTTATATATGTTGTTTGTGAGTTGACACTAATGCCCGGATGATATCTATTAAACTGATTTATGGTTGTGTATTATTGTAGCTATCATTAAACCACACAATTACAAATAAGTGTTCCGGGAAATCTGCGTTAAGTTGATGGTTTATATAGAACAATTGTGTATATGAAATTACCTGATGTACATCATATTTATTATAAATATGTTTGTACCTAGAGTTTGTTCATCACATAAAATGTACTTAATAAGGGACATGCCAATTCAATATGATGCAAATACATGTGATTGAAGGATGCTTGTAAGATAAGAGAGGACAGGTTCCTAAATGTAGCGAGTTATTGAGAGGGCAGGTTCCCAAATGTAGCGAGTTTATTTTACAGAAAGTGTATGGGATATTGAGAGGGCGGGATCCTAAATGAAGCGAGTTTATTTTACATAAAGTGTATGGGAATATTGAGAGGGCAGGTAACTGGTTCCCAAATGAAGCGAGTTTATTTTACATAAAGTGTATGGGATATTGAGAGGGCAAGTTCCTTAATGTAGCGAGTTTCTTTTACATAAAGTGTATGGGATATTGAGAGGACAGGTTCCTAAATGTAGCGAGTTTATTTTATTGAAAGTGTATGGGATATTGAGAGGGCGGAAGAGTTTATTTTATAGAAAGTGTATGGGATATTGAGAGGGCGGGAGAGTTTATTTTACCTAAAGTGTATGGGATATTGAGAGGGCGGGAGAGTTTATTTTATAGAAAGTGTATGGGATATTGAGAGGGCGGGAGAGTTTATTTTACCTAAAGTGTATGGGATATTGAGAGGGCGGGAGAGTTTATTTTACCTAAAGTGTATGGGATATTGAGAGGGCGGAGGAGTTTATTTTATAGAAAGTGTATGGGATATTGAGAGGGCGGGAGAGTTTATTTTACCTAAAGTGTATGGGATATTGAGAGGGCGGGAGAGTTTATTTTACCTAAAGTGTATGGGATATTGAGAGGGCGGGAGAGTTTATTTTACCTTAAGTGTATGGGATATTGAGAGGGCGGGAAGAGTTTATTTTATAGAAAGTGTATGGGATATTGAGAGGGCGGGAGAGTTTATTTTACCTAAAGTGTATGGGATATTGAGAGGGCGGGAGAGTTTATTTTACCTAAAGTATGGGAACATGGAGAGACTTGAACACATATGTGTTATATATATCGTGGTGTGTATAATGTGACTTTGAGCTGATATAATATATAGCATTCGGCGACTTTAATCAAGAAAGGTAGAATCTTGATATATGTCGTACATAGCAAGGTGTTGACAGTGTGCTTGGGATTTTATGTGGCACGCAATGAATTCATTTGATATTTAGGTGTTTGTAGTGTTTTTTTTATGCAGAGAGGAGGTTTGTACACAACATAAACGGAACATCCTAATTAAGCCGGAAGAAACCAATCGTTCCGATAAATGGAATACGGCAATCCACCGGAACAATCATGTCGTCAGAAACGTATCATTCGATGGTTCCAATATGGCGGCCAGTGAAAAATTATCCTTATACGAGCATACATATATATCACCACTTCCGCTGAATTTTAATATTGATACATTTTCCAAGTTATGTCGCAGTAATTAAATCTCCTGCTATACTTATATACAGGGATACAAGTTTTAAAGGGTGTCCATTGTCCTATAGACAGGAAATACTAAAATGTAAACAAAATCGTAACTCCAAATATAAAAACGATAAAATGATAAATATGAACAATAGATTTTATATAGATATCATTGAAAAAATACATTTTTTGAGAATAAAACCTGTGTCCGTATTCATAACGCAGTAATCATACTTAAATACACATTTTGTACTCGGGCTCAAATACGTTTGGTGATAAATCTAATATCTGATTTGATATATTTTTAATGATTTAAAGGAATTTCTGAAAGACTTCAAGCGAGATATTATTTTAGATGTTTATGTTTTTCTTTTAAACTGCTATTTCATGAGTTAAGCTAGTTTATAAAGATTTAAAGTCGGATCGAGCACGGATTCATGAATATCGACCCGTGTGATACGGAAGAGTAAGCGTTGTCTGGTTCAGTGTCGACACTCGCTGTGTAAATCCTAGCCCGAGTTTCCTCTGGCCCTGACACCATGTCTGATCAGTGTCGACACTCGCTGTGTAAATCCTAGCCCGAGTTTCCTCTGGCCCTGACACCATGCCTGGTGTAGTCTGGACCAGAGGAAACTCGGGCTATGTAAATCCGAGTAAAATACAAGTTAAATTTCGTTACACGGCTCAGTTCCAATTAGTACGTTACGAGAAATGGAAAGTAGCGATATGCATTCTACAAATCGAGGTGCTAATAGTGTGTATGAAAGTTTACATGGCATCCCCCGTACTTCACACAAAGAGGGCAGGCACCATGCATGTGTTAAATTTTGTCTTGGTCACCTGCTCTGATAACAATGTTATTATAATGAAATAACGTACATGTTACACGTAAGGGGCAGGTTAGTGGTATTCGGAGGCTGTTAATGCTATCAGATAGTGCGTATTGTAACATTATTGGAGGCCATTAATTGCCACTCACGGTACGGGATCTGTTATTCCTCAAGTTGTATGGGCGCTAATGTTTACCTTACATCTTTCACTGTGCCTAGATTGTCCGATGACGGGCCGTGCCCGTGCCTGTGTGTGGAAGTCCGGGGGGAATCTTTATACTGGTAATATGGGAAACTACTATTTGACATGTTCATATTTCTACATCTAACACAGTACAGCTAAAGGGGCGTCATGATTCGTGGTATGCAGACTGATTTTTTTCACAGCGAGTCAGGAGTGTGGTTGGGGCATCATTGGTTATAAAAATAGCACTAAGTATATGAATAGGATGTTTTCACATATATCATTTATATAGCATGGCTGGACACGTTTTCAAAGTGATCTATTTATTAAAAATGAACAGGACGTGTCATTGTGGCGTGACAACTTTCTAAATAACAATATGATGATAGACAATAGTGTTAGAGTGGAAAAACTGTTTAATTGTTCTGAATAGAATATGAATAAAAGTTCCGGAAATATTCGGTTTGTAACTAGTGTATTCGAGTTGTAACAAGGGTGTGTGCGATGTGTGTGGTCTTTTCGTTGTTCATGAAGCATATCTTTGAATGATAAAATTAGGATAAAATGACATCTTTATAAATAGATTCAAAGTATATAAAATCTCGATAATTCTGAGTAATAGCATGAAAATGCTGGTGTGGATGGTGCGTATGCGATATGAATTACATGATATTGTACCAATGTTATGTAAACACAATCATCTTTAATCCATTAACTGTTTGTAACTACATTTAGTAATAATACATTTATCATCAAGTAATGTTGATACTGTATGTGTGACAAAGTTGATACAAATAATGTTAATTATCCATTTTTTTGTTTTAATTAATTAATTAATGAAACTGTTTGGTAACTATTATATGAAAATGTTGATGTACATTTTATTGTACTCTGTGTGAAGAGGATGATTTAACTCATGTAGAGTTCTTTTTCTATATCAATTGAAGTTTTAATGACACGGTAACTGGGTTCTATAATCGTTACCAGTACGGTCGACAGTATGGTCGACACGGTAACGGGGTTCTACAATCGTTACCAGTATGGTCGACACGGTAACGGGGTTCTACAATCGTTACAAGTATGGTCGACACGGTGACGGGGTTCTATAATCGTTACCAGTATGGTCGACACGGTAACGGGGTTCTATAATCGTTACCAGTATGGTCGACACGGTAACGGGGTTCTACAATCGTTACCAGTATGGTCGACACGGTAACGGGGTTCTATAATCGTTACCAGTATGGTCGACACGGTAACGGGGTTCTATAATCGTTACCAGTATGGTCGACACGGTAACGGCGTCCCATGATTGTTACCAGTATGGTAGACACGGTAACGGGTTCTATTATCGTTACCAGTATGGTCGACACGGTAACGGGGTTCTATAATCGTTACCAGTATGGTCGACACGATAACGGGGTTCTATAATCGTTACCAGTATGGTCGACACGGTAACGGGGTTCTATAATCGTTACCAGTATGGTCGACACGGTAACGGGGTTCTATAATCGTTACCAGTATGGTCGACACGGTAACGGGGTTCTATGATCGTTACCAGTATGGTCGACACGGTAACGGGGTTCTATAATCGTTACCAGTATGGTCGACACGGTAACGGGGTTCTACAATCGTTACCAGTATGGTCGACACGGTGACGGGGTTCTATAATCGTTACCAGTATGGTCGACACGGTAACGGGGTTCTATTATCGTTACCAGTATGGTCGACACGGTAACGGGGTTCTATAATCGTTACCAGTATGGTCGACAGTATGGTCGACACGGTAACGGGGTTCTATAATCGTTACCAGTATGGTCGACACGATAACGGGGTTCTATAATCGTTACCAGTATGGTCGACACGGTAACGGGGTTCTACGATCGTTACCAGTATGGTCGACACGGTAACGGGGTTCTATGATCGTTACCAGTATGGTCGACACGGTAACGGGGTTCTATGATCGTTACCAGTATGGTCGACACGGTAACGGGGTTCTATGATCGTTACCAGTATGGTCGACACGGTGACGGGGTTCTATAATCGTTACCAGTATGGTCGACACGGTAACGGGGTTCTATGATTGTTACCAGTATGGTAGACACGGTAACGGGGTTCTATAATCGTTACCAGTATGGTCGACATGGTAACGGGGTTCTACAATCGTTACCAGTATGGTAGACACGGTAACGGGGTTCTATGATCGTTACCAGTATGGTCGACACGGTAACGGGGTTCTATGATCGTTACCAGTATGGTCGACACGGTAACGGGGTTCTATGATCGTTACCAGTATGGTCGACACGGTAACGGGGTTCTATGATCGTTACCAGTATGGTCGACACGGTAACGGGGTTCTATGATCGTTACCAGTATGGTCGACACGGTAACGGGGTTCTATGATCGTTACCAGTATGGTCGACACGGTAACGGGGTTCTATGATCGTTACCAGTATGGTCGACACGGTAACGGGGTTCTACAATCGTTACCAGTATGGTCGACACGGTAACGGGGTTCTATGATTGTTACCAGTATGGTCGACACGGTAACGGGGTTCTACGATCGTTACCAGTATGGTCGACACGGTAACGGGGTTCTACGATCGTTACCAGTATGGTCGACACGGTAACGGGGTTCTACGATCGTTACCAGTATGGTCGACACGGTAACGGGGTTCTATGATCGTTACCAGTATGGTCGACACGGTAACGGGGTTCTATAATCGTTACCAGTATTGTCGACACGGTAACGGGGTTCTATGATTGTTACCAGTATGGTCGACACGGTAACGGGGTTCTATAATCGTTACCAGTATGGTCGACACGGTAACGGGGTCCCATGATCTCGGCACGGTAACGGGGTCCCATGATCGTTACCAGTATCTAGCAGGCTAACGTAAAATCAAATGTTTATTCAATTCACGATTTACTGAACTAACCTCGGAATGTAGAGAAGGAAGGTTGATATTGGTTTGACAGAGACCAGGCGTGGCCATTTCCACAGTACTGGCCATGCTCCCTACATAATGACGATGGTTCGTCCCCCTCCTCGGCTTCCTCCTCCCGTCATTCTGTCTCCGTAATGGAAAACTATTTACTCTGGGGTAGACCTATTGGAGCGCTTTTGTACAAACAGATTAAACGATGCTATCTTTTATCTTTAGTTTGTATGGTTAATTCTCGGTATATAAATATATATTATGCGTACATACGAATGGTATTACCTGGTTAGAATCATGTATAGTTGAGGGAATTAATCACAGAAATACAATGTGAACTAACCCGTATAACTCAACATCACATCTACTCGACTTATTCACAACACAAATACTCAGCTCATTATGCCTGTGGGATTTGTCATCTAGCCCTTCTTGTTGTAGCCGGATTTGTTGTCTTTATGATGTTTTTGATTTATCCCTTATTCCTATATATTAAAGGTTTTAAGCAGATTTTGACATTTCATATAATTTATTTCAAGTTGGGTCGCCACCTTTGACCAATACTTTAGGCCCTTCCTACAAGAACGAAACTTCCAAATGATGCAGTTCAATTCATTTTTGCTGGATTGTATCTAACTATCTACTGTATCTAACTCTCTACTGTATCAAACTATCTATTGTATCTAAATATCTACTGTATCTAACACTCTACTGTATCCAACTCTCTACTGTATCCAACTCTCTACTGTATCTAGCACTCTACTGTATCCAACTCTCTACTGTATCGTACTCTCTACTGTATCGAACTATCTATTGTATCTAAATCTCTACTGTATCTAACTCTCTACTGTATCTAACTCTCTACTGTATCTAACTCTCTACTGTATCTTACTCTCTATTGTATCTAACTCTCTACTGTATCTAACTCTCTACTGTATCTAACTTTCTACTGTATCTAACTCTCTACTGTATCTAACTCTACTGTATCTAACTCTCTACTGTATCTAACTCTCTACTGTATCTAACTCTCTACTGTATCTAACTCTCTACTGTATCTAACTCTCTACTGCATCTAACCATCTACTGTATCTAACTCTCTACTGTGTCTAACTCTCTACTGTATCTAACTTTCTACTGTATCTAACTCTCTACTGTATCTAACTCTACTGTATCTAACTCTCTACTGTATCTAACTCTCTCTACTGTATCTAACTCTACTGTATCTAACTCTCTACTGTATCTAACTCTCTCTACTGTATCTAACTCTCTACTGTATCTAACTCTCTACATTGTCTAACTCTCTACTGTATCTAACTCTATTGTATCTAACTATCTACTGTATCAAACTCTCTACTGTATCTAACTCTACTGTATCTAACTCTCTACTGTATCTAACTCTCTACATTGTCTAACTCTCTACTGTATCTAACTCTATTGTATCTAACTCTCTACTGTATCTAACTCTCTACTGTATCTAACTCTACAGTGTCTAACTCTCTACTGTATCTAACTCTACTGTATCTAACTCTCTACTGTATCTAACTCTCTACTGTATCTAACTCTCTACTGTATCTAACTCTCTACTGTATCTAACTCTACAGTATCTATCTCTCTACTGTATCTAACTCTATTGTATCTAACTCTACTGTATCTAACTCTCTACATTGTCTAACTCTCTACTGTATCTAACTCTATTGTATCTAACTCTCTACTGTATCTAACTCTCTACTGTATCTAACTGCACAGTGTCTAACTCTCTGCTGTATCTAACTCTACTGTATCTGACTCTCAGTTTATTTGAAAGGTGCTAATATATTTTGTGTCTTTGTTTCGGATCATTTAAGGTCAGGTTCCATTGAGAACAATAACAGAGTTAAACAAACCACAGTAGAGGAAGCACAGATCAGTTAATGATCACAATAATACGATTCGCTTTATCGTAGAGAGCCCATGTGACACAGGGCGTGTTCTGTTGTCTTGGTATGGGTATGTGTAATTATTACAAATCATAGTTGTCCAGCTCGTGTGTTTGGGGCTGGAGCCAAATAATTCGGAGTGCCTGTATAGGACAGTATATCTCTAACTAGTACTTTACATATTGTCACACTCATCATTTCCGTTTTTATTTTTCAATTCAATGACCTGTCATCTAGTCGGCCATTTTCTACTTCCTGTCTCAACTAGCTCGATTTAATGTAAACAATGTTCTGCGAAGTTGTAAATATATATCCTTATTCACGTATATCTTTAGTTGTGTCCCAGCAATGTTAAAATGCAATTGTCTTATCTATTACGCCATGAAACTTGTCGATTATTTGGTGAATAGCAGAATTATAGTACATGGCCGCTTTATACATGTATAATATAAAACTAATTTGATATCTGTTTGTTGAAAGACTTCGTGCATGAGAAATGAAATCCAAATTGTTTGTAATGCTAATGGGCTGATCTGTAAATTACATAATTAAACAAGACGAAAACGATAAGGTATATTTTAAATCGCCATGAATTTTATTACCGACCAGTCTTTCGATGCATTGCTGCACGATGTATATACTCTCATACATATTTTACAACAATAATCAGTTAAGGCAGGTATGGGGTAACATATCGCACACAAACGCACACACATACGCACACATACAACAACGATTTCTATCAGCGATATCACATCCACACGAAATAAAATAAACAATCACGTCCTCGTAAGGTGTTTTCACAGTAAGAAAACAAGGTAGGTGAACGATGACCAAAATCATTTACATTGTAATATTTCATTACGTATCGAAGACAATGGAACGTTTTTTTCCTTCAATTTGTTAAGATATTATATTAGAATTGATAAACTACCCCAAGAGACATTTATAATTCAAGCAAAAACAAAAAGAAATTCAAACAGATGAGTCACGCTGTACATGTTCGGTACATTACATGGTATGATATACACATACAATAGTCATTCTTCATGATTCTCTCCACCTATGAGATAGAACCTAAATATCATGTATATTACTAGCTTAAAACTTACAAAATAATATTTGTATAGCGTTATACAAACATACAATAGTGAGATTGGGTAAAAACCATAGGAATGTGTTCGAGACAAAGCACGACAAAAATAGCCGGCGGGATACTTTCTCCTGAGTAAAACTGAAATCAGTGCATATATTTACATTGCTCTGATGAAGCAAACAAATATACTATATGTTTGTTATAAACGGGTTATCTAAATGCTATGATGTTTATTTCTATTGCATAATTACAAATGATTAAATACTTATTGTAAAGTGTGACTTGGTTTCAGATCAAATCTTTTCGAATCAAAATCAGTTTGTGTGGCCCCTCAAGGGTTTCCACTGTCTTTATGGTAATGATTCGTGTAGGTACAGAACGTTACGTATTGACGTTAGAATTCTGATTTATTATGGATAACATTTACATTATATTGACGCCAGAAATACTACAGATGGTGCCGCTTATCTACAATGTTTGTTTGGCTTTTGTCAGTTTTTGTTAAACACTCGCCACAATGTCATGTTGGATAAATGCCAATTCATAAAAAAATATTTATTTTAATAAGTTGCTGTCATTTCAAATCAAACAGAAATTAGCAAGAGCATCATAGTTAAAACAATAGGCATTAACATAACGGTACAATTAATGTGTCTGATATCAGGGAAAATTCAAATGACATGGGAGATTTGGGGTAGGCGTTGGAGTTGTCTTTTTTGGTTGTCAAACGATCCTCTGCAATTACCCCCGTTCTGTTTGATTTTTCTCTTAAAACTTAAACCATGATACTTCCCAAAATTCATTCTCTAAATAGATACAAAGATGTGTCTTCATTGCTTGCATTATCAAAAGAAAACATCAAAATATTTGAGACATATTTCTTCCAAATTCTCCAAAATGCAAAAATAATTAAGCGTTGCGTATTTCTAACAACAAAATCAATCATACATAGAACACCGGATCAGGTGTAATGAATTATGAGACCATTATAATATTGATTTACATTCCTTGTATCGTCATGTGACCATTAATCACTGGTCATTGATCACTGGTCACTATACAGTTATAAACAAACATTAAATTATTGAAATAATATTGTTTACAATGTTATTTGATCAAAGTTGCATCTGTTTTATATTGTCTCTGTGATGCCGATACCGTATAATTTGAGCATAACTATATTTTCACCAATCAGGAAAGGGAAAAGTGTGTTGCCCTTTGAAAGTCGTCGTGTCTTTAGGTGATCTCGGGATCTCCACTTTTTAAGTGAACTAAGGCTCACCATGCATGTGTGTCTGTGACCCGAGGGCGCCACGTTTATATGTGACAGCAGGGTCGTCACGTTTTTAAGTGACATCAGAGTCACCATGTTTCTATGTCACTCGGAGTCACCATATCTCCAGGTGACATCACCTGTTGCTAGGCTACAGAAACACGCGAGTTGTAGCTAACTGACCATTGTATATCAATGTCACCAGGCACGTATCCCTTGGTTTAATTGTTGTTGTGAAATGTATCCACTCTGTTGAATTTGATTCATTGGGTTCATGGTTGACACGTGATTGTTCATAGTGTTGCCGTAAGGGGGCGCTGAGTAGGCGAACGGGTTGACATTATAAGGTGCGGAGTAGGGTTGTGTGACATTCTGACAGGGCTTGCCGTCCCTAACCAAGACAGGAACATGGACCCGACGGGGAGGTCCCGGCTGCATGCTGACCATCTCCACATTTTTATCCTGTCGCTGACGCTTACATTTGTATCTTCTATTTTGGAACCATATTTTAACTTGTGTTGAAGTTAATTTTAGAATGTTGGCTAATTGTTCTCTTTCCGGTGCGGATAAATATCGTTGTTGTTTAAATCTTCTTTCTAACTCGTAAACTTGCGCTTGAGAAAATAGTACTCTGGGTTTTCGTTTTTGTCGCTGTTTCATTAGATGGCATTCTCCTTGCTTGTCTTTGGAAGTCTTTTCTTTCTCATTATCGCCTCTGGAATCGTTCAGGATACTTGGTTTATCTGAAATTATATAAAATAAAGTTATAGTATGTGTGAATACCCAGATGTGTTTAATGTTTAAGTTTGAAGGTTTACATTTCTCATAACAACACGTGGTTGTGAGAGAGTTACAGTACTATATCAGCTGTTACGTCATATCATACCTCAAGAGTGACTATGTAAAATACCAGCTGATTTTAGATAGGGGACTAGTGTTTCCTCATATCAACGTGAAACAGCTAATATTAATTGTTTAGTCATACCGCATCAGCAGACATTGTAAGAAAGCGAGTGGGTGGAACGTGTCATACAAGTTTGTAAGGACAGTCAAATACAGCTCTGTAAGGAATTCATTTCTTGGTGGACGAGGTTAACATAACCAAATTCACGAAGGGATATTAAATGAAATAGAAACGGAAAATTAAATTAAAAGATACAATAATTGTACCAGTTCCTTTTGAATAATGATCAAGTGTTGTAATTAAACTAGAACATTGTTAAGTGCATGTTTAAGGAGTCTATTCCGGTTGTCCCCTGCAGCCAGTTTAATTGGTGTGTTGTACGTACATAAACAGCCAACCGTATTATTAGAACTTGCTCGGGGAAACCCAGACAATCCGTTTATCCGAGTCTCGTAATAAAGTTGATATTTTAGAATGGAATGTCGTTTGTAGTTTTATCGTATTAGCAGAATTATTGTATACTACACATATTTGTTATTGAGAGGGAAATGGTACAGCTGTGTGTGTGGCGATATCAGTTTCAGAGCTGCGCACTTTTTACTGATGTCAAGATTCATGAGATATTGATGTTAGAACACGGACGGATATATATGTATGTACATAAAGTCAGCATCAGTCATGGACCACACTCCCGGTATAGAACGACCAAGTCACGGACCAAACTCCCGATATAGAGTGACCAAGTCACGGACTAAACCCGGCATAGCACGACCAAGTCACGGACCATCCCCGGCATAGAACGACCAAGTCACGGACCAACCCTGGCATAGAACGACCAAGTCACGGATCACACCCCCGGCATAGAACGACCAAGTCACGGACCAACCCCGGTATAGAACGACCAAGTCACGGACCAACCCCGGTATAGAACGACCAAGTCACGGACCATCCCCGGTATAGAACGACCAAGTCACGGACCACACTCCCAGTATAGACCGACCAAGTCACGGACCATCCCCGGCATAGAACGACCAAGTCACGGACCAAACCCCCGGTATAGAACGACCAAGTCACGGACCAACCCCGGCATAGAACGACCAAGTCACGGACCAACCCCGGCATAGAACGACCAAGTCACGGACCAACCCTGGCATAGAACGACCAAGTCACGGATCACACCCCCGGCATAGAACGACCAAGTCACGGACCAACCCCGGTATAGAACGACCAAGTCACGGACCAACCCCGGCATAGAACGACCAAGTCACGGACCAACCCCGGCATAGAACGACCAAGTCACGGATCACACCCCCGGCATAGAACGACCAAGTCACGGACCAACCCCGGTATAGAACGACCAAGTCACGGACCAACCCCGGCATAGAACGACCAAGTCACGGACTAAACCCGGCATAGAACGACCAAGTCACGGACCAACCCCGGCATAGAACGACCAAGTCACGGACCACACCCCCGGTATAGAACGACCAAGTCACGGACCAACCCCGGCATAGAACGACCAAGTCATGGACCACACTCCCGGTATAGAACGATTAAGTCACGGACCAAACTCACGGTATAGAGTTACCAAGTCACGGACCAAACTCCCGGTATAGAGTGACCAAGTCACGGACCAAACCCCCGGTATAGAGTTACCAAGTCACGGACCACCCCCGGCATAGTTACCAAGTCACGGACCACACTCCCGGTATAGAACGACCAAGTCACGGACCAGCTCCGGCATAGAACGACCAAGTCACGGACCAACCCCGGCATAGAGTGACCAAGTCACGGACCAAACTCCCGGTATAGAGTGACCAAGTCACGGACCACACCCTCGGTATAGAGTGACCAAGTCACGGACAAAAACTCCCAGTATAGAGTGACCAAGTGACGGACCACACCCCCGGTATAGACCGACCAAGTCACGGACCAAACTCCCGGTATAGAGTGACCAAGTCACGGACCACACCCTCGGTATAGAGTGACCAAGTCACGGACCAAACTCCCAGTATAGAGTGACCAAGTCACGGACCACACCCCCGGTATAGACCGACCAAGTCACGGACCAAACTCCCGGTATAGACCGACCAAGTCACGGACCAAACTCCCGGTATAGAGTGACTAAGTCACGGACCACACCCTCGGTATAGAGTGACCAAGTCACGGACCAAACTCCCGATATAGAATGACCAAGTCACGGACCAAACTCCCGATATAGAATGACCAAGTCACGGACCAAACCCCCGGTATAGAAAGACGAAGTTATCGTTCTTTAAATAATACCCCCATAACTACAGTCTTTCTATTGATCAGAGTGATATAGGTATATAATTTGTATATTCAAATACTAATGGGTTTGAGGTTTCCTCACTTAGAAATATGAAATAAAATTTAACAATAATTTTGACCAGAATTAGTTAGTATGAATTAAAAAGGACATTTATAATTTAAAATTCCCCCCTGGATCCATAGTTTTCTTCCAAAACATTTAATATGAAGCTAAAAATCGTTATTATTAATGTGCCAAGCAGTGCAGTAATCTCATGATATTGGCATACACTAAGAAAATTAGAAATCTAGAAAAAGAACGAGTAGCCTTCAGATATTTCAGACCTGTCTTTTTATTTTCGTAGTGTGTGGTTTCGTATCCACGGTATGAAAAAAATCCCGGAACATTTTTATGTTGACAATGTTTATTCGCTATAGCTCAGTAAACTGAATACACACAGGTTTGACTCCTTGTGCGGTTCATTTGGTAAATAAACAGATACGTGCTCTGTTTGACTGCCCGATCGGACTTTCTCTCACACGTCTGTTATCGGGTCGCCCCGAATCTAGCAGTTTGGAGGGGTAGTTACATGCCCATTTTGAATCATGTTTCACATAAGGTCATATCAAGGTCAGGCAGTGCTTTATGTGGTCTGCGATTTGTCAGTCTAACTTCAACGGCGACAACGGCTCATCGCATGCATTTATTCCGCGTATTACGAAGATTACTTGAAATTGTGCATTTTTTCCTTCTTACATTTTTATTTTAAAAAGGTTCAATAAGTAACTCGGGTATAGGTATAACCAACTGACCACTGACCATTCGGACAGACGGCAAACCATTCAACCACATATAAATATTTACATGTAGAACCTTATCTATGCTAGGGAATCCTAAACAGAGAGTCAGACTTGTAAACAGGACGGCCGGACGAACGGACGGACGGACTGATAGACAGACTGACGATGAACTAACGGAGGAGGCGACCATTGGTCAAACGGACGGCCGACACTGCGGATCACTGCGAGTGCTATGTGGTTTACAGACGACTTTACCATTACAAGAATCAACAGTGGGGCGTTTTTCGTGGTTATTAGAACCAACTGTAAGACCGTGGAGCAGTAATTGGTCGTACATACGAGCACTCTCTTTATAGTTTTGTTTCTCTCCGTGTAGACACCCAGGATAGGGCAGTCTATCGCTAACCCCGTGTCTCCAGCTACACGGATGTACTAATGGTCCCGGAATGTCATTTCTTTATTAAAATTAAGTGGCTGTTGATTAACCATGGTGTCTATATTTCCGTAGTATTAATTAGAAACACTTTTGACTATTCGACTCTACGTGGAACATTGAGGGTATGGGCAACGCTTACAGTGAACCGGAAGGTGTCGTTATAAGAGAAAATGACATTCACATGTCGTACATAATATGATATGTTTGGGGAAATTGAACAAGGACGTGTTGAATGAATTACGAACAATACATCAAATTTTACATGTAGATATAGATAATTATTTATTTATCGTAAACTGATAAAACAATTTATAGATATAAAATTTGCATAAATTAGATTATAATAAATATTTCTAGGGTCATTCCATTCATACTTCAATAAATTATCTACTAAATAATTTGTCTGTTATATGTTTGCTCATATATTCATGATCACCTCTGAATATCTTCAGAGATTAAATGACATATCTTTGTATATAGAGGAACAACTGTCAGCCATTTTGTTTCCCCACAGATATTGACACAAGATTTATCCACGTAATGTTTATAAATAAGTTAGAGTCCACGGTATAGATGCCAATTATACCGCTGACAGGGATTCAGGAAATTAATCCCGGAAGACCAAAGGTTTTCCCAATCCCTCGCGCACGTACCGGAAATACGACACACCTGTCCGCAGCTAATCCCTCATAGACGGAAGTTTTATTTTGTGGACATAAGAGGATTTTCTCGGAATGCTAAAAATAGATTCTATTAAAATGTGAATAGATTAAAAATAAGTAGAATTTAATAAGGCAATGAAATAAGGTTAGTTACACATTGTCTTTCTATAACTGATTTATTTTGTTTCCGAAGAGTTGGATTAACACACAATATAAACTTGCATTTTGACGTTTATTGTCACACCTCATAAAACTCAGAACTAACATATACCTCAAACATTCAAATGACTTAGTCTGTTTCAGAAATGGCGTTAGCACTGGCTACAAAGAAACTATATAATAGTAATAGTATGTAGCTGATGCAATTACAGCTGCAGATTTAAACATAAAAAAGACATATGTTAAAAATCGGATTAAATCCTTAAATACTTTACTAACGAAACCATTGTTTACAAGTGTGCAAACATCAAATTTGACCCATAGGAATGCATTGTTCATAGCAATTAGTGTGAATGCGTAATGACTATTTTCGTTTCCGTTTTGACCTTTTTCCAATAAAATATTAATGGAATGTTATCTAAAATATAACAATGAAAAAATAAAATGTTTGAAATACCCTACAGGATAATCGAATAATAATACAAAAAATAAAAAAAAATAAATAAAAAAAACATAACCAAGCAAACAAACAAAAAATGTGAAATATCTGTAAAAATGGAGTTAACACACAAGCAAACGATAAAAACAAGAATCATTCATTAAAAATATGTATGCTACAAAGATAAAAAGCTTTTAATAAAATTGGTCACACATATCAAACTAATTATATCCCCCCCCCCCCCCGTCTTATTCGATATTCTTCTACGATTTCATTGACTCCCAAGAACAATCAAACAGATTTCTTGGTGTGCTTTGTCAGATTATTTTCCAACATCTCGGATGGATGAAGGAATTATTTTTATCTTGTTCTTTTCCTTCCGATGAAAGAGGCCACCGTTTGTAAACAATTACATTGGCATCTGAAACACACGTACACATTATCAGTGACCCGGGTTTGTCCCGGGCCCCATATCTCCTGTGGGGTAGGGCTTCATACTGGAAAGATTTGGGAGGGGGAGACGGTCTGTCTCATTCGGAATGTTTATATTTACTTAGTGGTAGACTCTCAATGATGAGAGGTATAGTTAAAGTGATTGCTCATTGTACATACGGTATAAAACATCTCCCCCGCATCACTATAACCAATGTTAATGCTATGGTTGAGTAACGATTATCAGCCTCTGTAACTGTATACAAACTAAATACCAGAGATATCCCAAATAACAGTACTCATTCGGTACTCCTCGGAACACAAGTCCACAACTTCACAAGGGTATACAATAACTCATAAATAAGCCCAGCGTGTGATGTGGTTCCGGCCCTTTTGGAATGACGACGAAGCGTGAAATCTGCCAGATATATGAAACAAGCAGGGAGGTACACATTTTATTGCCGTATATTTAGACCCAACGAACTGACTGACCCCTTCCTCTGATGAAAAACAGTTGACGATTCTTTTTTTCTGAAATTTTATCAGCCTTAGGGAACATAGATTAAATGTATAAACTATGAATGGAGAGTGGTGTATGATGAAGTATACACTAAACAAAGTACACAACTCAAAACGAAAACATTTTATAATCTTGAAAAAAGGATTGAAATATATTCAGTCGGAATTTCTTTTTGGTTTGGGAGACAATTAAGAATGTAAAATTGTATACAGCTTTAATTGTCATTTACAAAGCTCTATATCTTCTGTTAAAGTTGTATGATAATTACTTTAAATTCATAATGCACCCATCTTACATATCATTTTAGCGGTTTGTTTTTAACACTCTCTGGACTTTATATTGTCAAATATGAAATATTTCATTTACTTTCGTGCAATGTCGCCCATGTCTAAAACATACTTCATATAATGATATCACAGTTTTATCCTTGTATTTAAAACTACAAAGCAATGTTAACAATATTCACAACACGGTTTTGATGTAATACGGTGAATATGAACGAAATATCTTTTATCCGAAAATAAAAACAAAGACAATACAACCCATCTGGATTATTTTTCCTAATTATAAACAACAAATACAAACTAAATCACATACATATTGCGCTGGTTTAGATTGTCAACAAGTTCTAGAATTTAGATGACAACAAACTATTTTTAAAAACAAGCTTAATCTTTACGCTAATAGATTTTTGAATAAAAAACAAATAAATAAATAAAAATAACTAAAAACTATTTGCTGTTGTGGTTTAGTTGCCATTCATTCACAATGTATTGAGAAGTAGCTATATAGAACTTATTATAAAGGTAGCTATTACCTCCAATATCAATAATATAAATATAAAGCTAGCTAAAACTTCCAATACATATAAAACTTTTATTCAGGCAGCTATAACCCCCTATACATGTATATACAGAACTTTTATAAAGCTAGCTATTGCCTCCAATATATATAGAACTTTTATGAGGGTAGCTATATTGCCCGCAATATCTGTAGAAAAATCATAAAAGTAGCTATTGCCCCCAATATCTGTAGAAATATCATAAAGGTATACCCCCAATGTATTTATATAACTTTATAAAAGTAGCTATTGTCCAAATTACCTATAGACATTTTATAAAGGTAGCTATTGCACCAAATATATGCAGAAATTTCATAAAGGCAGCTGTTATTCCCAATATACATAGAACTTTTATAAAGCTAGCTATTGGACCGAAATAAAAAAAAAATCCCGAATTCTTGTTATTCATTTTCCGATATCTAAATAATTCCTATCCTAGGAACACGGATTTGCTTGGATTCAGTCGTACCAGCGTCCATATTGGAAAAAACCCTCACTAACTTGTTGTTTGAGTTACACAATATTAGTCAAACCCAGTAACGAAAACTGCGTGTGTCTCAAAATTCTGGATAGAATGAAATTGAAAATGCCAGATGATTCTGTGTTGAAAACTTGCAGAGAATGAAATGGAGTTCCTGACAGGAAGTCGCTTTAGGAAATTGCATATGTGAGATATATATCCGAAATTTAAACATCTGGGCTGGGAGATTGTAGCGATAACTTTATACATTTTAATAAAAGTTTCCGCTTTGCTGTTAAAGTTAAACATGCCTATGGCGATTTCTTTTTAACGTCATGATTCAGATTTATTTCGCGTATAATTTTTTTTAACAATATAATAGTTGTTGAATTGGAATGGTGAGCAACAGAATATTTTGTTAACACATTTACACTATACTCATTAATCAATTATTGATAAATTCCATCGTGCTATTTTCAAAAACGGTATTTATTTGTGCGATTATAAATACGATATAGAATCAGAAATAAAAATATACTTTTTGTTAATTTCTGGCTTTTGCTAATAATTTTACGGATTTATAGAAAATGTCGAGGATATGTCACCGCTCGTCGCTCTATTGTGAAATTAAGTCCATAATATTGAAAACTATAAAAATCGCATCTTACGCCGTTGATTTAATAGCAATTTACACTTATGAAGAAAAATAAAACAAAACAGATTGATCTTTCATTATGCTTGAACTTATTGTATCTGGCACATTGCTCTCAATATAATGAAAGCTATGATTTATTTAAACGTTTTTTCAAATAGTGAAGCTAATCGGTCAGCCCGTGATTACTGAGGTAGCGAGTTGACAGTCTCAAGCCGGCTACACACAGGCACAGATTATGTCAAGCACCAAACACTTGATATCATAATGCCCGAAAACCGAGTCCTAATTTTACCAACACTTCAACTTTTATCCTATTTCAGCCAGTCGTCTACATCTAACGGGTAAGAAATTGTAGACGAAATCAAATTAAATAAATAACTATAAGAATATTACTCCACAAATTGGTACAAGGACTAATTAGTAAGCAGAGCTGTGCCAACGATATATATCTCCGGACTTTCGTTTTCGCTTCTCTCGACCCGATCACCAGCTCTGTGCCGCCATAACCCTATACTTGGGATCCCTTTGAACCAAGGATTAGGGTCCTCACATAGGCTTAGCATTGCCGCTTACATTTGGTGGCTACGGTGGGATACAAGTTGGCCCCCTGCAGTGATTTGAATGAAGTTTACTGGGAGAATGGTGCGATAAAAGGATTTTCTTGCTAGGTATCTCCAGATCTTACCACTCGTCACATTTGAATGTGTACAGTATAATGTCTGGAGAATCACGAACAAGCAAGCTACGATCTTAACAGGTAGCTTTTAGCAACAATATTTCAAAGTAGTATAATTTCCAAATTATATAATTTATGCACTTTATGTATGTAGTTATGTCCGTCTCGTGACAAGTAAACGATGAAATGTTGAAATATCCTATATATATGAGCAGAGATATATGTCTCTGATATGAGCAATGCTATTTCCAGGCGTACTGACCACCATTTCAATGAGTTGTTGGAGTTTGTTGTGTAAGATTTGTCCAACTATTGCATTCTAAACAAATATTTAATTCTCTACCTGATGACAAGTACAATTTTTGACATTAACAAATACAACTTTTTCTATAATAGAAAACAGATGATTTGAATATGTCGTTTGTTCTTTAATGAAAACAATGACCCATTTTGTTGGTTGTTATTTTAGGTAGTTGGCATTCTTTGATATTGTTCTTTAACCAAATACAAACATATCTATTGTAGATAATACAATAACACCTTCTATACTTGTTATAGATGGGTGGTATATTTCTTAAATCTTTAAAGACTACAATCGGTGATTTGTAATTTGAACTAACGATTAACATATTTGTTTTTGTTCTTAAATGAAAGATATCATTCCTTTTGTATTTAGTACACATGGTGCACAGGCATTTTTTGTTCTTAAGTGAATATAATCATTTCTGTTATAGCTAGACTTGATAACTTGTATGGTTTATTTTTTATTTTTAAGTACATATCATAATTTCTACTATAGTTAAAACTGATAGCCGGTATGTTTTTTATTCTTAAGTAAATATAATCGTTTCTATTGTAGTTTAAATTGATAGCTGGTATTTTTTGTTTATAAGTAAATATAATCATTTCTTTTGTAGTTGGTATGTTTTTTTGTTCTTAAGTAAATATGAGTATTTCTATTGTAATTGGTATGTTTTTTGTTCTTAAGTAAATAGGATCATTTCTATTGTAAGTGGTATGTTTTTTTGTTCTTAAGTTAATATGAGTATTTCTATTGTAATTGGTATGTTTTTTTTGTTCTTAAGTTAATATGAGTATTTCTATTGTAATTGGTATGTTTTTTGTTCTTAAGTTAATATAACCCTTTCTATTGTAATTGGTATGTTTTTTGTTCTTAAGTAAATATAACCCTTTCTATTGTAATTGGTATGTTTTTTTGTTCTTAAGTTAATATGATTATTTCTATTGTAATTGGTATGTTTTTTGTTCTTAAGTAAATATAACCCTTTCTACTGTAATTGGTATGTTTTTTTGTTCTTAAGTTAATATGAGTATTTCTATTGTAATTGGTATGTTTTGTTCTTAAGTTAATATGAGTATTTATATTGTAATTGGTATGTTTTTTGTTCTTAAGTTAATATGATTATTTCTATTGTAGTAAGAACGGATGATGTACTACCTGTTTACGTGTCTGATTTCTGTCAACTACATTTAGATTTGTTTAATTCGAAAAAGATTCAGAACATACAATATAATGTACGGTATTTGTTTTCATTAAAGAGAAGATAATAGCATTTCGTTATAGATACAACTAGAAAGACGTGTGTAAAACATACAACTGTAAGTCCCTTAAGGTACATATTAAATGAAAGGCAGATTATTTACCAAATAAAAGATACAACGACACCAGGCAGGGTGTCCCGTCCTACTGGAATAACGGTTATAATACAATTTGATTGTTTTAGGAACTGTCACTCTAATACGACTGAAAGAGCAGTGTATAAACAATCTACAGCAATTACTACTTTATATACATTATGATAAATTGAGACGAGTTATGAGACGTTTCCTGGTATAGGTTTAGGTTTCCCCGGTTTGATCCTGATACTCTAAGCGTTGGTGTATCACGGGTCAGGCCAGATTTCCGAAAAACACACAGTTTATCCCGCGAACCTAGAGTGCAATGGGCACTTCCTCTCTATCGTATCCGGCGGCTTGGGCCTAGTCAGCGGGTCAAAGGTCGGTCAACACGTAGTCACACGGGGATACTCTCTAAACAGTATTAGTATATCGGCAATGTTTTGTTGTGTTTTGTAGATTAGGAGCTACGAATAATTTGTAACTTAAAAAACAGTTTATTTCTATTTACAATCGACAAAATGATTTTGTTTAGTTTGTCTTCGAAAAATAAATCTGTCTTTTCGTTTTTGTTTGTATTCTATTGAGTTGGTTTTATTTCTACTTTACCGAAACTCTATCTGTCATGGAATACAATGCGAGCGCGATAGATACATGTAGTTTAATGATAAACGGTTATGGTTGTAAGGGCATTTTAACGATAATAAAACAATGGACGGAAATATTGGTTATGTTTCGATTCGGCACCAGGAAGCATTTAATGTAGAATAATAAGTAGTTTCAGTTAGATTTCAAACGGAACAAATATATTTTCATATACATATGGGGGTAAATAAATTGATTTAAATATCCCATCTAACGTATTGTACCACTTAAAGGCAATGCAGTCATTTCAATAAATGAGATGAGATGATGAATTCCTTCCTTCCGTGTTTTATTTCTAATTTACGGACATGATGAAACATAATATATTAGATAACGATGGATAATCTCGATGATGTTATTGAAATACTAATTAAAACACTTGAAAGTTCAATTTTAGATAAAGTACTTTCGTCAAAATGTAATTTGTAAAGTACTTTCAAGTGTGATGATGTGATACAATTGACCGCGAGCAACAATTATAAGTACTTCATTGATGGTATAAGTACAAAGCTTGTTTAAGTGGAATTTTAAGATAAAAGAGAAAGGGACTTGACGATCAGGTACACACTTCCGAGCGTGAGGACTAGGAAGAGTAATTCAGCCCAATGTTGATGTACTGCGTGTTACATATATTGGATATATTACTATAATCCTGTTTTGATTAAATTGTCCTATTGTTATTTTGATGACTTGTCAGTGGGCCTTAAGAACAGGAGTAAGACTATTGAAGTTAAGCATTAATTAAACTCGCGTGTCGTACAGATTACAGGAGTATTGCTACATCACATGCTCTTTAAATGACGAAAGTAAATTATCTTCTTAACAATTGAAAAATATACCGAACTCGGTGTGTAGTTTTTCACTGTTATCATTTAATACGTATTTAAACATTTTTTTTTGTATTCCTCAACATATCGGCCTTAATATATTTTTTGGCTAGTGATACGCATGCTATACGCAGGAAACTGTTTTTCTTAGACCAACGTTTTTTTCTCTGATTTTTTGCCCGGCGTTTATAAATGCCATTTATCTAGTGCTGAATCTTTCTAAGCTTATCTGAATTATAAATTCCCCAACTTTATCCTAACTCGTCTTACCGAAATTGTCTGCAGAATAACCAGATAATTAACGGACATCCTTCCACTATATTTAAACGAATTTAGGACATATTTCTTATAAAGAAACATATAGTTCAGTGTCAGAACCATTATCTTGGTTAAAATGAAGTCGTTCCAGCGTTCAGAATCATGTCTCTTTTAGTTATTTATTCAAAATCACAGCAGGCGATATACTCCGGGGTGTGTGAAATGTTGGAGGGACCGCTGAGACCAAAAGGAAGGCGAACGGCCACCGACTACCGTGTGTTCACAGTGGTGCCAGATGAAATAAACCACTAATTGAAGGTATTAGGACTAATTTTTAAGTACGGAAACACGACAAATGTGTTTGCAAAACCAGCTCTATTCTTTAAGTCAACATGTCCCATGCTTTAGTAAGTATTTTAATTCTTTATAAATATATGTGTGGCATGTGTCAGCACTACTTCAGTTAAAGTGTGTTAAATGTCGTAGCGTTAAATAAAAATGTAAAATTTGTGATAACATGAATGAGAGATGACATTATATATGCTGAGCGATACCCTCACCCTACTATATCACGGCTGTAGATATTTGGAAGAAGACAAATATTTGATAGTCAACGGAGTTACTAAAATACATTATCTTTTATCTTGGAAAATATTAGGAACTACAAATAATTTGTAATCAAAGCAGGTTTTCATTTAAAAGACAACTTCATTTATATGCATTGGAATAAAGTAAAACCTCAACGAAGGCGTGTCTCAAAGTTGCGTACTCTATTTAAGAAAAACAACATGTACATTTGTATCCATCCAGATTTCTAAAACATAATTGAAGATGTCAAACTAGAAGAGGTTTAAACAAGAAATCCTAAAATATTTATTAGGACAAACACAATGAGCCGATCTGTATACGATTGATGGGGATGGAATTGGTGTTGATATAATCTTTAAACATGCCATAGACGAAAAAGTAAGCACTCTATCGAAAAACGGGTTTAATTTAGTTGTATAGAACGTTGAGTGTACCCTCTTGTAATCTCTTATCGATAGTGCAGAATACTAAAATGTTCGAGTACCTCAAAGTAAGAGCAGTGATGTGCCCCGATCGATGTATGTACACACGGCATGAAGAGTCACTTGATTACCCTCATGAACGAGACACTATTCCTACCACTTACAATATCTCCACTTAAAAGTAGAATACTCACGCTTTTCAACCATTTCAATGATATCATCTTCTTCGCGTTTTGGAGTTACGGTATGGGATGTCTGGTGGATGGTATGGTGATGCTGAGTTTGTTCCATCATGTTTGTCGCAGGTAAGGACGTAGCTCCGGTCTGTGTGATGTCGTGTTCCATCTTTGTTGAGCTGGTGTTTGTGTTGTCGGTCACCCCTCCGTGGCCAGGTGGGGCCTGCCCCGAAGCCTGGGGTCCAGCCTGGGTGTGATTGTGGTTACCCCCAGGTATAATCTGGTCCGACCGGAGAGGAGACGTCTGAGGATTTGTGTGAAGTGTCATTCCCATGGAGGACACAGTTGGTGGACTACACGACAATGTTGTGTAGGTAGGTTGTTGCATTGGTGTACCACTTGGCGATGGTGTACTGCCATATAGGCATGAAGAGTTATTACCAAAGCCTATCTGGTCACCTACCCTGTTATTACCTGTCATGTCCAAACAGTGTCCATTTCCAGCCATAAAATTCATATTGTTAGGATAATCTAAAGCACAATGTTCTGTCCAGTTTCCCAAAATGTCTCTTACAGAAAAAGGTGTTGATAGAGGATGGTTAAAATTCATCTTCTATATCAAGTTGTACCACTATTTCTGATGACTACAAGTGTTGTGATGTTTCTCAACCACTTACTCGCCTGTACTCTACTCCTCTTGAGGACGGTGACATTAACACTTCAGCCAGGGGTATTCGGTTATATTGACGGGCTCATGCTGATATAGTCGTCAGTATAGGGCCGTCGCTCTCTGCTGAAACCCCACAGTCTGTATCCGTCTCGGCCAATCACCGCGCCGGCCTCGTATCACGGGACACAGGGATTTCCTGCTGAAAGTTACAGGAAGGAACCTTCCCTTACAGTCATGTGTAGGGCTGCTTTACAAACACGTATATAGATACAGAGCCAGTATAGTCTTAAATAATTGCTGATAAATTATTTCTTCAAAATCCCCACTTGACCTTTTTGTTTTGGTTTTACTTTCACTGTATTATCAGAAATATTGAAATATGCATTGCATACATTTTGAAAATTCTCGGACATCAAATCTACTAACTTTTGCAGTGATGTTAATTGCCGCAATTATATTTGAATTTATATATTATTTCTCATAATATTAGTATATCAGTTTTTATTTTAAGCTAATTGTATTATTCAGTGGTGTTCAGCTCTTTTGTTTTTTAAATGAAATGATTACTTCTACAAAAATCTGGAGTGTTTTACTGCTGATTAATTCGAAAAAGATATATTGCTTTTACTGTGTACATTGCTTTCGCTATAAAGAATGTGAAGGATTTCTATTCCTCCAAATGACATCTTTCTGTATATAACTGGATACAAGTTGTAGATTACACTGTAAATGGGGGCATTTTTCTCTCGTTTACCGCCCGCGAGCTATGGGTGGTTTGTCTCAAACTTCATCGTATTATTCTCTCGCTAGCCAGCCACTGTACTGCTTGGCGGCAAGTCACAGAACAGTTTACCCAAAACACAACAACGTATAGGCCGTCTGTCGTCGCAGATCCTCGTTTCCATCTCCCAGGTTTAATTTTATCGAAGCATGGCAGCCGTAACATTAACAATGCCGTATCCCGACTTCCCAATAGCCCGACTTTCTGTTTTCTCCTATGTCAGCCACTATCTTGTAACGTATCATTGCTATATACACAAAACTCCTAATCAGAAAGGTCTTGTCAGATACCCAAACTGCCGATATAGAGACCTACGTGAAACGTTAAAGGAATTGTTCCTATACCTAGACTACTAGTGTAATAGGACTCTCAGTATCTACCGGTATTCTTTATCAATCTTTGGGGATAAGTGTGGTGTCAACTGCATTCGAGTTCCATAAGAACGTGCTACATCTGTATGGCTTAAATGAAATATGTGTCAAAATGTCACGTCATGTGTTTTCTATGCTACATGTGTTTAAAACCACACATGACAATTTGTTAATGTTCTGGATTCGCTTACTTGTATCTGGAGAAAAAACTACAGATATCGCCTCCATGCCCTGCACATATAATAGTAAATATTCTATCACTAAGTAAGACCATGTTCAAGTATAATTAATTCTGGCGAAAGCACGACGACTATTGTGTTTTACCAGGTATCATTTAGCAATTGTGGTACAAAGTCCTAAATTTCGCCTGTAAGTGATATTATCATTGATAGATATTTCAGAAAATTATTTTCTCACGATTTTCTCTCTCTCAATCTAACACCTATGGATGCTTTGTCTTACCCAATGTGTTTTATTTGATGTGAAAATCTATAATTACTTATGATAAGATATTACTTATACATTTTTTTAACGTTTTCATAAAATTGATAATTGACAACAGTTATAATGAAGTTATTCTAATGTTGCATGGCATGGATACCTATATATAAATTCAGATAACAAAGCCAGATAATTATTGCATCGTAAAACTGTGAAATTGAAACCTGATATGAGGAAGGAAGTCCGAACGCGATAGATAATGGTATGGCTGGGAGGTACACTTAACTTGGTTAATTTATTATATTTAGATCTGCGCGACACGCTATCATAATCCAGCGTTTTGTTTCATCAGTGACGTTTGCAATATATTATAACTATGTTGTATGTTTTATAATGTAATGGTACGTTTTTGTTATTTTGTATGTTACATAATGTAATGGTACGTTTTTGTTATTTTGTATGTTACATAATGTAATGGTACGTTTTTGTTATTTTGTATGGTGTAACGGAAACTTTTGTTATTTTGTATGTTACATAATGTAACGCTACATTTTTGGTATTTTATATGGTGTAACGGAAACTTTTGTTATTTTGTATGTTACATAATGTAACGCTACATTTTTGGTATTTTGTATGGTGTAACGGAAACTTTTGTTATTTTGTATGTTACATAATATAACGCTACATTTTTTTTGTATTGTATGATGTATACTGTAACGTTACATTTCTTTGATTTTGTAAGTTGTATCATGTAACGGTTCATTTTTATCATTTTGTATATAAAATGATGTTTCGGTACTTGTCTATCATTTTGTATAAAGCATGATGTTATCCTACATTTTTGTTTATAGCATGATGTAACGGTACATTTCTGAAATTAATTCATGTAGTAAAATGTAATAGTACATTTGTATTATTTGGTGTGTTGTGAACGAGATTATTTTATTATCTTACATGTCGTTAGGATATAGATTTATTTGATTCTTTTGCATGTTGGTAGAGAACATCATAATTTGACATGTTGATAGGGTACATTATTATTTTGCCTGTGCTAGGGTATTTTATTGTTTTGCATGTTGGTAGATTACATTATCATTTTGCCTGTTGGCAGGGTATATTATCATTTTGCATGTTGGTAGGCTACAATATTATTTTGCATGTTGGTAGGGTACAAAAATATTATTTAACATGTTGGTAGGGTACATTATTATTTTGGATGTTGGTAGAGTACATTTTTATTGTTCATGTCGGTAGGATACATTATTATTTAGTGTATATGTAATCTCAATATTATTTTACATGTTGGTAGGGTGCAATATTTTTTTGGATGTTGGTAGTGTTCATATTTTTGACATGTTGAGAGAGTACATTATTTTTTACAGGCTGATAGAGTATATTCTTTTGACATGTTGGTAAGGTACAATACTGTTCTACATGTTAGTAGGGTGCAATATTATTTTGAATATTGGTAGAGAACATTTTTTTTGACATGTTGGTAGAATACATTATTTTTTGACATGTTATTAGAGTACATTATTTGTTACATGTTGGTAAGGTACATTAGTATTTTGACGTGTTGTTATGGTACAGTATTAACTTTTGACGTGTTGTTATGGTACAGTATTAACTTTTGACGTGTTGTTATGGTACAGTATAAACGTTTGACGTGTTGTTATGGTACAGTATTAACTTTTGACGTGTTGTTATGGTACAGTATTAACGTTTGACGTGTTGCTATGGTACAGTATTAACATTTGACGTGTTGTTATGGTACAGTATAAACGTTTGACGTGTTGTTATGGTACAGTATTAACGTTTGACGTGTTGCTATGGTACAGTATTATCTTTTGACGTGTTGTTATGGTACAGTATTATCTTTTGACGTGTTATGGTACAGTATTAACTTTTGGCGTGTTGTTATGGTACAGTATCAACGTTTGACGTGTTGTTATGGTACAGTATAAACGTTTGACGTGTTGTTATGGTACAGTATTAACGTTTGACGTGTTGTTATGGTACAGTATTAACATTTGACGTGTTGTTATGGTACAGTATTAACGTTTGACGTGTTGTTAGGGTACAGTATCATCTTTTGACGTGATGTTAGGGTACAGTATCATCTTTTGACGTGATGTTAGGGTACAGTATCATCTTTTGACGTGTTGTCTAGGTATAAAGTTTTCGGGCTATACTTCATGTTTGTGTGCCGTTATGATATATACAGGATTTATTAGTTTACTTAGTCACTTAGTTTATTACGTACAAAAAGTGAAAATGGAATATTTACTAAACGTTATCAACGTAGAGCATTGTAGTGTGATTTGAAAGCCTTGATAAACATGTTATCACATATGTACGGATCATCGTAAGTAAAGATTAACAAATGCATTTTGTGGTATCAATACACTGATATGGACTAATGTGCCAACATAATTATAGATTATATATAAGAAATCCAACATTGAACTAACATTTTGCAGCCATGCAAAATAATACGGCTAATCAATAAACAAAATAATTCAATAACAAAAGTAAGCATAGTTTAATTTCTAACATTTTTCAGGCAGAAAATACAAGGATTCTTCATATTGTACCTCTATTTAAGTGATGTTGGGACTCAGACATTGGAGTCATGGACTCATGCCTTTCCTGTGTGACTCACTCAATTCTGAGGGACAACATTTTGGAAAGGATGTTCTAGACTCGTCTGAAAAATATGCAATTTGCATGTCATAAATATACAAATACATATTGTGTCAGTAATTCAGTCTTTACACACACACACACACACACACACACACACACACACACAAACAAACACACACACATATATATGTATATATTTCAGTATATCATCAAGTATTATATTTATCTCTTAACACAAAAGTGGTTTATTAAAAGTTATTTAGTAATTTAAGATAATCAATTTTATAGTCATTAAGCACCGTTTTAAACTATAAAACTATATTTTACTACATGTAGATACTTCTTAATGTAGAATTATTATACCTGTAAATAAATATACAATTGATAATTTCGAGAATTTATACAGAATATTAGTGTGGGGAGGGGGGCGGGGGGTGGCCGAATGGAAGAACGCAGGGCTATATGACCGAACGTTTCCTAGTTCGAATCCCGGCATGGGAAGTGTATCGTATCCTCGAACAAGAAACGTTATTCCATTCTAATCTAGTCGACTCATATGTAAATGGTAGGGCAGTGCAAGAAATGTTGCATGTATGCTTTAAGAGCCGAAATGGCAGCTCCGGCTGTATGCTTCCATGAGGCTTGAAAAACGTCTTTGGCTGATGTAAGTACAATGTATCATAAAACAAATTATCAGCCAGTACTATGACTAAATTACCTTTCAGTAATGTGTGGTCGGTTGATCACGTAGCATGCCTAGATTATAGTCCATATGTCAATCATTTCTCATACCCGTTATAAAAATACGTTTCCAAATTGCACGATCTTGTAAAGAAAAATTAACGATGTTTCGAGTACAAATTAAGATAGCATGTGTGCCTTTCGTTGGGTTGATCAGCGTTCGTGTTGTCTTTTCTTCTTGATGTGTCGTCTTTGAGGTTCCCGTATAGACTCCGTGTGAAGAATTTCTCTCTTTGTGTGTTGATCATGTTGCTGATTTTTTTTCTATCTAAAATGTACTTCATCAATCGTGCTTTCATATTTCATATGCATGTATCAAATAATAGATGTTAAGGGCAGTATTTTCTTAGGTCTGTGTAATGTATAATGATCTAGCTTTCTCTGCTCTCATTTACATCAACAAGGACAGATACACTTACGGGCGATATGACTATATATCTGTCGCCCTAATTGTATTCATATCGACTGAGTTCTAGCATCTAATGACAATTTAATGCTGATATCAATATTTTAACATCTCTTCGTTTAATTCTAATAACAGCCGGCATTTCCAGATTTTTCGCATTGTTTCAGTTGTAATATTTGGATTAGTTAAAATAAAAGTCGCTATCAATGGGACAAACTTCAAACAGATTAAATCGAGAGATTCGAGTGTTTCCATAGAAATGGTACAAGTT
The DNA here is from genome assembly GCF_902652985.1 of Pecten maximus. Lineage (NCBI taxonomy): Eukaryota > Metazoa > Mollusca > Bivalvia > Pectinida > Pectinidae > Pecten > Pecten maximus. Next base: position 32,633,529 of record NC_047026.1, read on the forward strand.
TCAATCGAATGGATTTAAGCTATATTTAGAAGCATATCCAGTTAGAAATTCCAATTGTAAGTTATCCTGTCAATAAGGGACAGTTGTGACAATGATATTTCGTTTGAAAGAGTCTAATCGGTCAGACCAGTGTCGCTAACAGACGACGTTGATAAACCTTGCAATTTTGTATCTAGAATGAGGATTACAATAATTATTGTAATTTTCCTTTTTGAAAATAATTTATAATGTTAGAAATTTACACTCAAAATATTACTTTATTTTTCGTCTTATATACGCATGTTGAATAACTGCACGCGATCATTGAAGCCAAATTCCGTCTCCTGATTTATGATTGGTTCCTTTCCGTTACCGGGTTTACACATCGCTATTAGGATGTCTCTTCCGGTACAACCGAGTTCCAACATTTCAGAGGACAGAGGCGTGGTCGTCTGTGGAAATGTCCGACTAAACAGACCGACTAGTGGTACATGTAAAATACTTAAGAAAACAGTATTAACCCATTAAATAATTCGGTTACGTTTTATAACATGCGCATATAGCATCCTGAGTCGTGTTATGTTGGTGTTGTTACCAGGCATATGAAATATGGCGGTCTGTTTCTTCGTTGAAATATCCGTTAATCATACGCGATTCTCTGTAGAATAGCCTATATCCATTTTCTATTCCTACATATATAAAGGCATTGTAAGTATACATCAAAGAATTTCCGTTTCCGTTTAAAGTAATTTGAACTAATTGAGTTCAGTTTAATACAATCACTTTGTGGAAGTGACATTGGACTCAATAGATGATAACATAAAAAAGGAAAAATTTGGAAAAATTATGCCTGGAGGTTCCGCTGACACTGCCTCGGTTTATATTTGAGATCGTTAATTACCTGGATACGAACTAGATTGACAAGATGGGTGTCGTTGGTAAAGCAGAGCGGAACACCTGGTTTTGTTCTTTACATTACACTTTAGATATTTCAATTATTTATAGTCGCTCACCTTCTACATCACACAAGTTTTCAAGATTTCCGAGATATACTATCAATACTATCATACTATGGATATCATACAATCAACATCATACTTCCAATATCATACTGTCAATATCATACTATCATTATCATGCTATCAATATCATACTATCGATATCATATCATCAATATCATACAATCAATATCATACAATCAATATCATAATATGAATACCATACTATCAATATCATACTAACAATACCATACTTTCAATATACTATCAAAATTATACTAACAATACCATACTTTCAATATACTATCAATATTATACTAACAATACCATACTTTCAATATACTATCAAAATTATACTAACAATACCATACTATCAATATACTATCAATATCATACTAACAATACCATACTATCAATATACCATCAATATCTTACTAACAATATCATACTAACAATATCATACTAACAATAACATACTAACAATACCATACTTTCAATAACATACCATCTATATCATCTAATTGAAATGACATGAATGCCGCAGCATTGCTCTAGCTTCCATTGTAAGTTGAACTACCGGTACACTATCATTTCTTCAAATCCCTAGACGGCAACATGTCTTAATGTTGACCTCATTACTCAAGTTCAGATTTAGGAAGTAAACACGCGCTGCCAATTATCATAATGTCTACCGTTATTATTTTGTAAAGCCTACATAATAGGAATAGAGGCTTTAACGCGTTGTTCCTGGATATTTGATTATTTTGTAACTGTCGTAATTATCTTTATTTAGGAATGGACGTTGAACTGCAAAACATTATCATAAATCATCATGCGCTGTAACACCTGATATACAAAGGTGATTGCTTAAAAAATATTATAGTTAGTTAATTAATTAATTGTAATACATTATTAGTTAATGAACGCAGTTTTATCTACCTTGATGTCTATAGAAGACCCCATATGAACCCGTCTTGATATGAAGCTAACCTCCTATCTTTGATTAATTTAAGTCAATGGTTCTACGATATTGATGGGAAACAACTTTTAAGTTAAATATATCGGTTAAAAACAAAAACAAAAAACAAACAACCTTTTATCGTTCGTTTTGTCATGATCATAAATTAATGAGATGTTGACAGTTGCTTTCAGCCAACTCATTATTATTCTACTAATAATAATTACCTGCCAGCTTTCAATATGAATATAAAAACCTCTTTATGTTTGAAACAAATGTTAAACAGTTCATGAGGTTTTTCATTACAAATTATAAAGTAATATAAATTTAAACTGGCGATGTTTATGTGAGGAAATTTTGAAGAGCCTATGCCTCTGATAGAAGACATGCTATTTGTTATATGAGGAAAACTGCTCAATTCATTCTATATGAAATTGCTGATGAATAGGTTTTTCAACTGGTTGATGTGAGGATATGTTTGAGTCCTCGAATGAGTTAGCAGATGTATGATGCTGTTGATATATCACGTAATTAATATTGATATAAACTTCTTTTTCCTGTATAGTATTTTGAGTCACTGTTAGTGATGTGATGGACACTATACTTAATTCGTATTCACGGTTTTAGTCTAAAACCTGAACAAAACTCTCTATTTTACATAATAAAAGTTATTAACTTTTTAATACATTATACGCTGTATTGAATCAGTAGACTACAGAACAAGCCAGAAGGAGAGCACATTTGTATTCTATGAGACTAGGGTTCGACTATCATCCGTGCACAAACAATAAACAAATTTATATTACGTTTTGTTATAAATGAAGGTCCTTTGTTTTCCTCCAAAAGAGGTCAAGCATGATTTAATGGCATTATGTGTGTGCTGACTATATCGAGTCAACCTTAGTATTAATACTCTGGTATCGACATTATAAATCCGTGTTAGTGCTCATTGCTAGAAGCATTTTAACGGAAATATTTCCGGATTTGTAACTCGATGTAAAGTACAAGTTTCATTCTATCTGATTTTCACGACGTATATTAAAATGCCAAAAGAAACTGCCGGTAAAACAGATGAATAATTACGATAAAATTTGACAGTGGAGCTGAATGTACCGTCTCTGATCCCCTAATACAGGGAAGGTTAGCGTGTTACGTATCAGAGTTATCGGTGGTTTTAATGAGTACACGAACTATCTTGTTATGTCAGAAGATGAAAGCACGATGATAGGTGATGAATATCACTATGTCGAGAGGTTTAGAAAAGATTAGGACTTAACTTAGAGGGACGAGAATCATGCATATCCCGCGTACGATCTGGACTTCCTGAAGTTACGGTATTCAGAAATAAATGCCTTCAGAGATAGATTTGATTCTACCAGTTTCATTTTCCAAATAAATTACAGGTTTTAATTCCTCTCTGCTAATGTCTTATCTAGAGTGATCTTTTTGTAATTTTTAACTGTGCATGAAATGAAACTTTCACATATCATTATGAAACATAAGTTCAATCTCTTTACCCTCAAAATATTTGTTTCAAAGTAGTAACTGTTGTTCATTCCCTGTCATTACCCTAACTCTCATTAGAGATGGTGGCGTCACTCAGATTTTAATTAGATTTGTATGGTTGGTATCGACGATGCAGCAGAAGAGGTTTACTCTTCCGGAGCACCTGGTCATATATTGTCTTTGTACGTTTTTTTAGAAGTCTTCATGCAAACCTTTAGACTGGCCACCAGACCCTAAGTTTTTTTTTGTTAAGAATTGCCAAGCTAAATTCTAATACTAGATATATCCTAGGGATCAAAATCATAAAGCTCAATTTTATTGATAATTTTAATATTCTAGAGACAGGGGGCCAGTCTTGCAAACCTTTTTTAGTCTTCATTTTCAATCTATTTTGAGTTTTATATATGGATATTTATATAGAGGTATTCTTTTTTTGTCCGCTTTAATCCATTTTAGATGTGCATTATGGTTTTGTTATAATATCGGTATTCTATATTGTGTTTTAATTTATTTTATAGTGTTGTGTTAACATTTCTGCTGAAACAACAAGTGAATACATCTTTCCTTAAAATTAGATGGATATCATGCTTAAACCTGACCCATTCAATATTTCCCAGTTAGTTGTAATATGTATGAACTATAATGTTTACAGTTATATGCTGGCCTACAGAGAGAAAAGTTACTAATTAGATAAAAGAAATTTCGAGATCGTAAAATAGTGAAAAACAAAACAAAACTGTGTTTACCGTGAATATCGACATTAAAATGAAACCATAAATTTCAAATAGAGGACAATTAAACAAGTGTAGGGAGATTAAGACCATGTCACAAAACAAAACAACAAAACCCCGTCAATTGCGACAGATTGAAATTGATTTGTTTACGAATTCTTTTTTGTTTTATCGAAGTCATTGGGCAATACAAATCTCGTCAAAAGCAATCACAGAAACAACATTTCTCATTTGCACTGAGGCAAGCTTAAATTGATTAGAAATTGAAATATAACACATTTTCGCAAGAAAATAAAATTGATAAATTTTTAGATATAGTTTTGTATGGCAATATTTCATTTTGGCACAACGTTGCCACGTTACATCAGCGTCTTGAACGATGATAAGCTATTTGTTTTATAATACTGCTCTAATGAGTTTTTCATATCCACGCAATAAAAGTAGGAATAATGGTAGTTTTCCCACTTTTTGTTTATTTGGTTGCCTGTTATCAATCACTATAAGTACTTCGTCATTTTCACCTTACATTAAGTCGTGGAAGATAATTTATTTCAACTGAAAAAAGTTCAAAATACTTCAGTGTTTATTTAAGTCAATTTAATCTTACGATTATTATCATATTTTATCTTCCAGTTTTATCTAGTCTCATCAACATTATGCCTTAATGTTTTGATGGGCTGGTAGGTGGTGTGTTGGACTATTTTAGTCGACACAAGAGTGCTACACACTTAATACCGTATGACAGTACTCATATCTGGAATGTGGACTCTCTTGTCTCGTAAAGCATTGTTGTCAGAACGACGCCTTTTCACTAGGGAAAAGATCTGGTTACCTTGTATAAAATACCATCACAGAAGAGACACTTAATGCAAAAATAGCTGAACATTGGCATGCTAAAAATCTGGAATGTTTTGCATGCTTTCGAACCTAACTCTCATATATCATATTTAAATGCATGGCTTGAACATATATTATTATGAATTTTCATGTGGAAAAACTCAACAAGTCTAAGAGCTAATAATGTTAATTTAAATTCAATTCTTAATTAAGCACAAACTTCTATGAAAATCTTATATCTTGATATCTTGATATTGTCACGATCCCTATTTCAAATTCACCTAACATTCATATAACCAAGTTTTACACAAAAGAAGTCCCACGATATCGTTCTGCTACACAGTTCAGCGACTTTATCATGTATTTATTCACTGGATAATGGTTTGACACGATTCAGCGACTTTATCATGTATTTATTCACTGGATAATGATTTGACACGGTTCAGCGACTTTATCCTGTATTTATTCACTGGATAATGGTTTGACACGGTTCCAGAGCCTACCTCTAACAGCTATACTAAGGATTCTAATTATTCTTTACACTAAGATAAACGCTCACATGAGTTCCGAGATGAAACAAACATAACAGTCAAAAAGCAATATTTGACTTATTAACTTGCATAAGTCAAACACATTACAGATCCTTTGATATACAGATAATTAAGATTGGTGATGTCCTGTAAGCGGTAATTTTTGAAATAAAGATGACCCTTATCACACAGCTATCGGCTCGTTTATTACGTTTCGAGTGCCTAATCTGGAATGTTCACGTGTGCCTATTGGATCACAGCGAGGGACCATTGTACAGTAGATTACCCTACCTTCGGTGTAGCCCCCATCCACTTAGGCGATGTATTGGAATGATGATATCTTCATAAATTGTAAAGTAGTTTTGTTTGGGAGTTAAAGATCTAAGGGTACCGATCTAAGATCTGAGGAATACACATTTTGCTGACCAGTGTTGATACTTACGGACGATATTATGTCCATGTACCTTACGATGTATCCAGCCGGTAAATGACACATTCCTTTGTAAATAGTTACTGATCCTTCAATTCTCACATTTTACGTGGTGAAATGCATATTTTAGTGACCTGTCAAAAAAAATTATTCATAAATAGATGTAGGTTTTACATATAAAAACTGGTGACTAGGAACGCCTTTTTTGCGAGAGGTAAGGTAATTTGTATATCTAGTGATTTTATGTATAATAAGTATAGTTGATTAGTCCATTAGTTCAGTATTTCAACTAAATTCGCTGTATTTATGATTGTGGTTCCCTATCATCCAGCGAATGTTTGCAAACCTTAAACAGTTACTGCAACACGGTAATCCAATACATAGACTGTATTAAATACCTGTATTATCGTAAATCGGTACCAAAGCTGTATAACTACCTTAGCAGTGAAACTCAACTTCTGGTTTTTGGGTTCGCACATTAAAAAAAGAATAACACTCTAAACATGTTGAAGAATAATGCAAGAAAGTTTATATCTGAATTAAAATGTGGGCAGGATTTTAACTGACCTTAATCTGAGTGCAGTAGGAATAGGTTATCTTAGAGACTATAAGAAATCGCTAAAGTAATGTCTTCATTTTCATTGCAACAATTGGTAAATGAAATTAAAAAAAAAATGACAGGTTTTATTCTTTAAAAGTTTGGATATGACTAGTAAAAGGGCATTTGTGTTCCTAATACTCTAACGTATATCATATAATCTTACTCTCGATACAATGTAAACAAAGTTTTTTTCACACTTATAAGTGACCAAGAGTGTGTATGTTAATCCTGTACGTTATAAAGGTATATATAGAGCTGTGTATATACTTAATAATTGACGGTGGTGTACTGTGTCCTATCTCACACAAACACATTGTTTGTTGAGGACTAATAACCGGAAAACAGTAGTCTAGAAAGATAATATTGATGACTCAATACAAAAACAGTTGTTAATTATCCCATGGGAACAAACAACAAAGTAAAAACCACACGATAGACCTCTTCACTGATAAAGCGATTACTATCACTGCTATAAATCTTAATCCCGAAATAATCAGACGTTCTAATCAATTAATGATTTATAACTGGATATACTTATATAACAGTGCGTCATTTGTCCGCACAAATTGAAACTGCATCAGCTGACAAATAAAAAACGATGAACAAGCCATATAAAAAACCAAATCAAACAAAATAACAAAACAAAGTCGAAAAAAAATTCCCATTCGTTATGATGAGATGAGATGTATTTTGTTGTTGGTTTCGAATTGACATAATTTTACTATGAGAATTCCTATATTATTCAAATATGAAAAGAGTGACACTAAAGTAACTGTTGCAAATCCAGCAGTTATATCTGTTTCTATTGTGAAAAGGAAAATTAACAATCACAAAATGTTCATGGATTTAAAATTATATGCTCTGTTTAATAAGATAATTTGGGTATTCTGTTCAAAATTGGAACAATTTTAGAAAACTACAGACGATAGAATTACTACGTTTTAAATCTGTATTGATTAAACGTACTGTCCAATGCCCACATGAAATTTCAGACCTGTTCTGTCAGTTTGTTTTATATTATCACATTTTTATATGATCTATGCATATCTAATTGCATGGATAAAAATATACTGAGGTAAGGACCTCTTGCTTCCCTGTAATATCTAAGTCTTTTACAAACATGCTTTAAATATTCATGAAATGCATTGGACTATGTTTAACCTACTTCTCACAATATGGATTATAAAGTAACCGATGATTTTCAATGAAGGTGTGGGAAAGGACAACACGAACTTCATTTCACCGAAAACATGCGATGCGTGCTCTTGGTTGTAACTGTTGATAGTATTTTGAGAACACACGTATCACAGTTAAAAAAGGAATGTCACTGCGGACATAAAGACATTGTTGATGACGTAATGACATTCGGAGTTGATTGATTATTGAGTTAAGTTAAAAATATGACCTGAAACAAATTCGTATTTGTAACTCGAAATCGATTGAACGAGGACAACATATGAACAGTGTATATATCCCTGACAATGTCCAAGGTGTTCCGGAAGGATTAGCGCCTTCTCTTTCGTCAATTATTGCCTCTCTGTACATTTAGGTTAAAGCCAGGTAATGTCAAACTCTCAGGATGATCACAAGGCGTATCAGCGATAACGGATTGTTTCATATCACTGAAGGATTTGATTTGGATGATTGAAAATGTATCAAGAAAAATGATTATAATAATATCAGCTATTCGTTGCATTATTTTAAACTAACCTTTTACTCTTATAAACCAAAAGCTGTATCTCAAGTTTTATTTTTGTATTGTTTCATGTCTTAACATCATCTTTGATTATAAAAACGAAAGAAAATGATGTTACTTACAAAATTATATTTCTCAGAGAAAAAAAAATAAGGTCATAAAATTGCTGTTTCATTCTTGGTGACGTCACTTTGTCAATTTGGCTGACACTTAATGATTTCGAAACTGAGACATTAATTTCAATACATCTATTTGAAAAGAATATATAGTCAATTAATCATTTATGTAGTACATGTACGATCTTCCTAATGGCAGATTATAGACGACATGTATTGTGTATGTAGTCGTAGTCGTTACATAGGAATTCCTAAGGTTACGCTACCTCCTACGCAAGGCACTTTTAAAGATCACATGTCAACAATAGTCGACAGACTTTACTCTATAAAAGTGCGCATTAATTGAAATTCTATCATTACTAATACGACAGACCATGACATAAACAAACTGTATAATAAAACCTTATATAATCAGAACCTATTTAAAGGATCGGGTAAATTAAATTATTGTGTTGATATGATTTATAGAAATGTATCTCTGTATTGTTGTTTTGTTTGCTTTTGACGGTTAAAGTGACCTTTAATATAGGGGAGTTGTTCCCTTCCTGACTTCCTTCTTATCCAGATGTTGTAATATATTACTATTGTTCATATTTCCGGAAAAGGTGGTATTTCATTACACAACGTGCTAAGAATTTGTACAATATACACGATGAACAGATCCATAGAATATCAAGTATTCCCGTGCCGATAAGCACGTATTCGCTATGCTATTTTAAAGTAAAGTTTGCTATCAATGGCGCCATTGTATTTCTACGAAACATATCCGAGAAAGAGGAAGCCAGTTCCGGAACGAGGCTAGGATTACAATCTCTACTACTCCACAGAGAAGATCGTACCTTACCGCGACACAACAATACACAATAAATCATCTATTTAATACCGACTGAAATACAGACCATACACAGTTGATTGACGAAACACAGCCTAGTTTCTGTCCCTCTGACGGTCCGAGAAGAAATGTAGTACTGTTTACTATTTCATTGAGAACATCTGTCCGTCCCAGTTCACTGAGGTCAAGCTTTCGATACCACCAGGTTTAATACCAACCAAGTTGTCCTGTCAAAAGAGGCGAAGTCAGTCGTCAAGGTTTCTTACGAGCCAGCAAGGTTCTATACGCTTTCTTTAATAATTACATCACTAATGAATTCTCAGTTGATGCCGATATTGAAAATTTGTTTGCATATAATCATATTTGCAAATTGTGTTCCTTGAAATTATCTTCTTTAAAGATAATAATAATACATAATGTCATTCATATATCTTGACTCATTGATTAATTAGAGATATAAACTGACTATGCTAATTAAATAATCTCTTATATATATATATATAAAATGCAAGTTTTTTTTATACGTAGTCCAAATGCCATATAAAATGCATGTCACACACCGAAATCATTGCATTGATTGATTAATAGGACGATTTTATTCTATTGCAATGAACAGCATCAAATAGGCCCACACCGCAATAGGGATTTGATGAACATTTAATAGGATGTTATAATAAATTGACGATGAATTGTTTATTGACGATAACATTAGTATTTAGGCAAAAGCTAATCTTCCACACGTTCCCCCTGTAAGTAAATACATAAATTACATAAAACTCATTTTTATAAATCAGCCACAGTATATTGCAGTTATCTTAAATAAATAAATATACGCAGAAGAAAATGCAAGAAAAAAAACGACCATGCATACGTATTTCTGCGTTAAACGGAATGTATCTAATATAGATATTATAGCAAATGACACGACACAGTTATATTATTAATTAATTAAAAAATAATGTGACATTACCTAAGAAAATTAACTAGGTTACTAAAAAGTAAAATTAGAACACAATGTTTGGAATATTATTAAGAATATGTCTGTTTAAGTTTAAGTGAAATCATAAAATCCGAGACATCGATACACACATTTCAACAGGTTTCCGTTTAAAAGTGATAAAGCAGATATTTTTCTTCGTGTGATTTGTTGACATGTTCCAATCCATTATACGAACGATCAGGAAAAAAACTCAGTCCCTCGTTGTGATGCTAGGAAATTATTATGACATGACAACTTGATATTCTTACTATGACTGGATAATATAAGAGTCTCATGGTGATTTTTGTACACCATTCAATCGGTATTTATCTAAGGCATATCTTTGGAAGGCGTATCAAATGTTGCATCTTTAATAAGTCTGACTGAGTAGTACTGAATCTTGAGCATCGAATTGTAAGAAGTATAATCGTTTTGATTATATAATTAGACTCTATCCTAATGTATATTCTATAGCTGTTAATGAATCCATTCCAATTATTATAATTAAACAAAATTTCATGGAAAGAAGATGCCTTTTTAATTGTCGATTATCAAAGTTCGATTAAATTTATTTCAATACGAGAAATGAGTACATGTCAGTAATCAGTTTAAACCAGGTAAGAAACAGAATACACATATATAATAAGATACTTAAACGTCATGAAATGTCTTAACATTACCTCTTCTGTTGATAAATCTGTTTGTAGAGAAATAGTAATGAACTGAAAGTTCTGTAGTATGAATATCAATATTTGTTTTCCTTGCCAGTCAAAAGGGGCGTTAGATATCGAAACGTTTTTATGTTATATTTGATCAAATTAAATTATTACCCCTATTGCATTTGTTTAGAGCAAGATTGAGTTATTACATAATGTAACTTCGTACAATATACAGTGTGCTTACATGATTAACATAATCGCTCATCATCAAGTAATAGTTCCATTTCCAATGTATTGTTACTTTACAACCTCATCAAACAAATTAGAAATCTATTAGATTAAAATTCTCACGTAATTGTTATTGGTGTGGCTATATGAGGCACGTGTTCGTGACGTATATAATAAATAATTCCGTTTTCAGTCGTTATATCAAGTGTATGTTGAACGTCAGGGAAATCTGTGCTTCTGGATTAAATAAAAACCCCGACTGATCAATGTAACTCGCATCAATCTATATAGTTTGTTGTATACAAGATGAATATACTAACTGTATTATATATTGATTACAATCTAAAAATCAAATTGATCAGTTTGTGTTTATTTCCACGAATTATATTTCTTTTGCCAGAAAAGATAGTGTGTACCCGTGACGTCACAAGAACGCACGGCGTTCATATTGTCTTTAATCCTGTGCGAATTACAGCACAATAACTTTCCAAAGAAGGAAGTTTGATGCTTAAATAAGTAATCAATGTATTCGTATTAACAATGGATACGACATATTAGCTATTGATAAAACATGTCCCTATGCTTCCAATATATATCGATATTAAAAAAATAGCATAGGGTCTGGAATATAATCATTTCCACCTAGAGAACATCGCAATTTAAATTTAAAAATATTGCTACTTGAGTAAATTTGCTTATACATTTAAATGAAATACACATTCTTTATTACAACACTAACACACAACAAACTGTAACGCATCATTATCACTTCACATTACAATTTACAATAGACACAACATCAGAGCATTAACATTGAACACAATGATGAATAATATCACAGTGTTACAAATATACAATATACCACAGCATTAATACACAATATACAACATCGTTAACAAACAACACAATATACCACATCATAAACAAACAACACAATATACCACATCATAAACAAACAACACAATATACCACATCATAAACAAACAACATAATATACCACAGCAGAAACAACAAGAGACCACAGCAGAAACAAACAACAAAAGATACCACATCATAAACAAACAACACAATATACCACATCATAAACAAACAATATAATATACCACATCATAAACAAACAATATACCACATCATAAACAAACAACAAAATATACCACATCGTTAACAAACAACACAATATACCACATCATTAACAAACAACACAATATACCACATCATTAACAAACAACACAATATACCACATCATTAACAAACAACACAATATACCACATCATAAACAAACAACACAATATACCACATCATAAACAAACAACACAATATACCACAGCATTAACACAGAATATACCACATCATAAACAAACAACACAATATACCACATCATTAACAAACAACACAATATACCACATCATTAACAAACAACACAATATACCACATCATTAACACACAATATACCACATCATTAACACACAATATACCACATCATTAACAAACAACACAATATACCACATCGTTAATACACAACACAATATACCACATCATTAACACACAACACAATATACCATATCATAAACACACAATATACCACACCATTAACACACAACACAATATACCACATCATTAACACACAACACAATATACCACATCATAAACACACAATATACCACATCATAAACAAACAACACAATATACCACATCATAAACACACAATATACCACATCATAAACAAACAACATAATATATCACATCATAAACACACAATATACCACATCATAAACAAACAACATAATATATCACATCATAAACAAACAACACCACAATACAACACAATATAACACATCATTAACAAACAGCACAATGCAACACAAAAACGCTGGATACTTTGAGGACAATGACCAAGGGATATTGTCCGATGATTTCTGATATTAATATCAATATTGAAATTGAAATTAAGACCGGCATTTAAAAAAGAAAAGAAAAAGACCAACATCAATGCAGTTCAAATACCACGACGCTGGTACAGATGTATGGTATCTGCTTCGATATTGTCTGATTTGTTTAGGAATTAATTTATATATAATATAGTAACACAAATGACGAAGGAAGACAACTTTATGACTCGTGCCTTGACCGGGCCTCGAACTCACGATCTACGGCACCCAATCGCCTGGCCAGAAATACCTGCAGCTTATACCGCTGCGCCACATCGGCGTTCTTAAAAAGAATGTTTCAATAGCGCAGTGATAGTCGGCCCGATATTCTGACATGATCATTGTGGAAGTCGCCTATAAGATGATATGAATACCTGGATCGCAATGTATTTACACACATGGATGCGAATTGTACACCTATTACAAATATTCATCGAGTACAAGTACGACAGGAAATTCAAATCTTTATCTTCGGATCACCAACACATAGTGGCATATGATACATTGTGCTAAATATTTGATATATAACATAGTAACACAAATGACGGAGGAAGCCAACTTTAGTTGTATATATATAAGGAATCAATTTTAGAAATCTGAATCACTAACATAATCAACAGAAACGAAACAAAATCAAACTATTTCCCGATATAAATATGTAATTTACCTAAGGAATGACGTAGAAAGCTTCCTTTCGATGTTGAATAAAGTATTTATTACCTGATAGTTTCATCGTCTCTGTTGCGGTATATTCGCAACGAAATCAGTGTACACCTATAATTGATTACGTGAATTCTATGATTGATTTTCCTTTGTATCTAGTGTTTGTCTTGTATTTCATTATTTTGTTGGTTTTGCCGATGAGATCACCGTTTTTCATCTAACCGATTATCTAAATATATCAATCAGGATGCAAGTCATTAACTATAAATAGTGTACTTTACTTATAGAAATGCACGCTATGTTTTAGTTGGTCTTTCATTTCGACCAATGACATCTATTTCTAGATATTAGCGTTTAAGAACTGGGTCAGCGAGATGACTCACCGGCGTGGTCATGGGTAATCATGTGACAGGCATGTGAAAACTTAATTTATTCCCGGAAATAAGAGACAGATGACCCACATGACTTGTCGTCAAGCACCCTTCTACCAGATCACAGCGATGGACCTATTAGTCAATTATAAATATACACTTTCCGTTGTTCTTTAAAGTGCAAGATATAGTGATGTTTATCATAGCATCTCCGGGTGTAAGTTTTCAAATATATATATATATGGCTGAAAACTACTAATTACAAACCACAATGCTGAAACAGGTTATAACATATTCCAGTAATTAGTAAGCTACGGTGCTGAATCAGGTTATAACATATTCCAGTAAACTGTAACCTACGGTGCTAAATCAAGTTATAACATATTCCAGTAAACTGTAGTCTACGGTGGTGAATCAGGTTATAACATATTCCAGTAATTAGTAAGCTACGGTGCTGAATCAGGTTATAACATATTCCAGTAAACTGTAGTCTACGGTTCTGAATCAGGTTATAACATATTCCAGTAAACTGTAGTCTACGGTGCTGAATCAGGTTATAACATATTCCAGTAAACTGTAGTCTACGGTTCTGAATCAGGTTATAACATATTCCAGTAAACTGTAGTCTACGGTGCTGAATCAGGTTATAACATATTCCAGTAAATTGTAACCTACGGTTCTGAATCAGGTTATAACATATTCCAGTAAACTGTAACCTATAATGCTGTTTTGGGAGAATCTTGATTTTCATAACGTCCATTCAAATGATATATTTAGTAAAAACTATATAACTAAGTTAATTAGTTCTTCGATGTTAATTGCATATGACAGTAATTATTTGCTAATTTATAATAGAATTAGTGATGGTATCTTTTAACAAAACATCAAGATAGTTTATTTTTTCTTAATACTTCGGAGGTGTTTTGCATGCAAGTTTTGTTGAACACCGGACAAGTTAAATTGCTTAGAAGGAATTTCTATACTAAAATATTTTAATCTCATAGTTACTATGTGCAATCAAAGCTGTTTTGATAACCAAGCTCTATACAATTAACAAAGATTATGTCTACAAAGAAACCATTTTCTGTTGACAACGCAAATCCTATCTATCGCGCATTAACATAAAGATCAATTTATCAACGGTCATCATTCATACTCAAGATCGACGGTAAATTAAAATAAATAATATAATGAAAAAGTCACCTTTAAATGATTAATATTATGTAACTGCATCATACAGCTGCTTTATCCTTCAAGGACTATCTAGTGATTCTATACACCAAAAGTTTTGAATTAACCAAAGGGAAAATAGAAATAATCAAACAAATAATAAAATGATGATGTATACAAATAGTAGTGAACGTAATAAAGAAATCCATTTTGTTTTGTTTTGCTAATAGTGGTAAAATGAAATATAATGGCAATTTATTAATTATCCTGAAACTATTATTGTAAAAATGATGTTCTTAATAATAAACACAAACCCTTATTTAAATATTCAGGAACATCCATTGTTTTTTCTACCTATACAGACATTACACCAAGAACAGAGACCCTATTCTTTGTCTAATTGCTATCATACATTTTTTCCTTGACCAATTAGGGGCAATATACATCAACGATATCGTATTTTGTATACATTACAACTATTTGCGGTCGTAGTCATTATACATTGCTTTTCGTTTTTTTCATAGACAAGATGTTTACTATATAAAACAATAATTTAAATACGATGAACATAGTAATGAAAAATGAAAATTTCATAAAAAATGTCCCTATGATGTTTTTTGATTACAGTTTATATGTAAACGTTACGTTAAAAGGGAATTAAACTATTGGTACAAGTACAAAAATACAAGATATGAAATGAAATTCAAATTGAATAAGGAGTTATATTTCTGTTAGTGATTTCTGTAAACGTTTGTTCAAAAAGTGCAAATTCCCTTTTGATATATGTAAAGATATATAATAAGATCTAATTTTAGCACACTTACCAGGATTTGTTTGTTTGTTTGTAATATAGTTGTGACAAGTTCTCGTGAAGCACAGTCATAACAGTAATGAGGACGTGAATCATTGATAGGATGCATACCCAGACTGATGATAGGCATATTTTTAGTTTCGGCAAAAGACAGACCAATATATATATTTGGTGATATATACTCTACGTAAATCTGGAGAAATATTGAAAACACAATTGTGTAAATAAAAATGAAGTGTTACTGAAAATATTATATATTGTATTTACATAAAGCATAAGAATGATTGAAAAATATATAGTTCACACAAGAATTATATGATAATATATTCTCTATCTACATAAATCATAAGAAATTGTAAATTATATATAGTTATCACACAAGAGAAATGTATAATAATTTATACTTTATCTTCATAAATCATAAGGATGTTAAGTAATAAATATTACATACATAAATAAGAATTATTAAATAATATATATATATATATTATACGTATCTGACTCTCTGCATGAATTAAATGAACTGTCGGACAGTACACAATTATCTAAATAAAGGAAAACTGTGTAATACAAGTACATTTGTATATATTGTATCTATATAAATAAAGAGAAATATTTAGTTATACAGATTATATCTTCGTAAATTAAAGGAAATATTGAATAATAATACTATATCTACATAAAGTAAGAGAGATATTGGGTAATATATTATATCTACATAAAGTAAGAGAGATATTGGGTAATATATTATATCTACATAAAGTAAGAGATATATTGGGTAATATACAATATCTACATAAAGTAAGAGATATATTGGGTAATAATACACTATATCTACATAAAGTAAGACATATATTGGGTAATATATTATATCTACATAAAGTAAGAGATATATTGGGTAATAATACTATATCTACATGAAGTAATAGATATATTGGGTAATAATACTATATCTACATAAAGTAAGAGATATTTTGAGCAATATACAATATCTAGATAAAGTAAGAGAAACATTGGGTTATAATACTTAATCTACATGAAATAAGAGATATATTGGGTAATATATTATATCTACATGAAGTAAGAGATATATTGGTTAACAAGAGAAATATTTCAAATATTACAATGTGCATTGCATCAAAATAACTCAAACTATTTACTGAATAATAAAGTGTATCTACAAACATCAAAAGTAATATTTAATAACACCTTAACCACAAAAATCAGAAGTAAAATTTTATCTTGTACAATGTATATACATAAATCTAGAGAGGATTTCGATTACCTATTTTTTACAATAAAGGCTGGGAAATGCTTTGAATATGAACAAAATGTTATCAATATTTATAACCTTAATGACCCAAAAATACAACCGCATCAATGACGACCCTTACTAACAACTGTTTGTTTGAGATCAATTACCTGTATATAAGTCCAACAGTGTGACCAGTCAAGGTTACATTTTCGGAGAGATCCTTTCTCTTAGAAAGAAATGGAAAAGTGAGGGGAAACTTTGAAACGGTTAAAAAGAGACAAAACGGAAATAAGTTTCTATTCTTTATAATGATATCACGAACAATCCAAGGATCGCTTCAAACTTTTGACGATAACTTATGACTAGCTGCGGTGATTATTAATGATGTAATTAATACGATGTGAAACAACAAAGCCAGCTTTATATGATGGTGATAGCGTGTTTTGTGCAATCTTTTCAGATTGTTCAGTGATAAGCTCTGTGGACGGAATTCAATACTGAAAAAATAAATGTATGCTTATAACTAGAAGTGGAGTATTGCGCGAATTTGATGTTTTATCCCATGTCCGAATCTGACTGTACTGATTGAAGTATGTACATATGTCCCTGTAGATATATTGTATCCAACACTTAGTAAGGCAAGCTTTGGCTTTCTGTACTTTCATTTTATAATGTACACTTTGCCCCATAACATCGCTGAATAGTACCAATAGGGAAGTTAAATGTTGTAGTTTTAGTACTAATGCGGAACGCTATAGTCACAGCTTAATTCATATTTAAATGTGTTATCCATTTGTTAATCTTTGCTGCAAAATGTATCAAGGTTTTAGTTTCCGTGATTTATCATGGCCTGCTTATCACGTTTTAAATTAATTTCAATGTTGACAAGATTCAGAATATACACATAAACCTAAGGTTGTTTTGAAAATCCAATATTAAAGATTCAGCATGATTATTGGTCTTTTGTGTCTCCCCATTCAGACCAACATCTCGTTTGACCCATTGTTTCAGGACATTCTATCACTGGCGTGTCCTAGAAGAAAGCAATAGCTATATAACAAAGTTTGAAGAATTCAAGCTCTACTCTATCTAACTCTAAATTTGTTTTGTAAGTTCCTAATATTTGTCTTTTGTAAAATCCTCTAATGACAATAATAAAAGATTAAGATATAGAATTAAAAAAAACCACAAAAACCAAGAAAATGATGAAATAAAATGTGTCCTTTTCAAAATTTGTATTGAAACTTGGATTGTGGACTGTGTTTGATCAAACATATTCCCAGCCAACTTTCACACACATATATATACACCAACATCAGTTAACCTACGTGTAGGGACAAAGGTTACGGAGGTCATGACCCGACAGAAGGTCACTATATCTGTTTTACTCCTTTTTATCTCGAATAAAATCAATTTCTCTGAAAGCAGTGGTAGCATGTGACCTTTCACCTCAGTGTACACAAATTAAACGGCATGCATATACAAGCAATATAACAGACTAAGACCGCCACAAAAAAGGATTTGTTAGCTTGAAATATTTCTTTCAGACATAATCATGTACAATTTATTGCTTTAAATTTGTGTTATTTCTTTGAGTTTGCCTAAAGCAAGCAAACTCAGCGAATAACTTAATGGATTATATTAATGATATACACTATATGTAGGTATGATGATAACTTTAATATTTCATTTCGATGCTAACTGCATATACAGTCAATGCGGTGCTGACTAGAAACTCTAATGGCGAGGGAACGCAGATGTGCTGCTGCACTGTTTCAAATAGGGACATTTTGATTTTGTCCATAATCATTAAATATATACATAAGGCCTAACGGGGAAGTAATCATTAGACCAGTGGCGATAAGAGAAAGCAGTTCCCTTTGGCGGTGCTGTGGCATCCTGCGTGCTCTCCACAAGATCGCTCCGGGTTTCATTATACTTGTTTTATCCATATACCTCTATACCGACCACATTCTGACGAAAAGCCACGCTATCTCCGACACTTCGGCTACGTTTCTCAATTATTACAGAAATACTCATATAGATTTGATAGATAAGTTTTCAATTTTGTCTTTTTCTGTGATCTTAGCACGATGGAGATGGAAGTTTGGATGAACGTTGCATGCGCTGGTGAGTTGCCACTGTAAATATAGGCGTGTGAAAGAAACCTATTCCAAAGCCAGTTATTAAGGTATTAAATAAAAATAAGTTTTAAATTTTCTCATGTTAAAAGTCAGTCTCTCATCGCTTGAGAAGCAGCCTTATCTGATGTTTACTATACTGGGATGCAAATAGGTTAGCTCCGCAATTTTCTATTATCTTTATTAAACCACGTGGTAACAAAGCGAAGTTCGTTTATGATTTTCTGCAAAAATGAATTCAATTGATAATCATGAATTCAAATTAAATGTAACTTAAAACAAATTTAATACAAAATTGAAATAGAATTATTAAACTATAAAATGATTCCTTAGGTTGAAGAAATATTTTATTACCTCATGGATGAATTGGATAACATAGGAGCAACGCTAAAACAACGTCATATCTGTATGTACCACATGTCGGCTACAACACCAGTAATTACGTAATAAATCTAATGAAGTATTCAAGTCCTATCATTATAATCACTGTGCTGGTAGTTGTTTTATTATCCTCTATCTTCAATACGTCACTGCACATCGGTTAGTTAGGTAGCGAATAGTTTATGATAAAACAAAATTGTATGTAAGCAGTTTGCGGTTTGATGTTTTAGAAACAAAAATTTCATTTTATCCTTCGAAATTAATGTCGTTTTAAAAGTCCTTAACGTATTAAGGATTTCGAATACCGTACGTCATTCTGGTGTGGAGAAGTGATTTTATTCAGATTTATATAACGAAGTGGAACTAAGTGGAAGCAAGGTTTTCAGTGTCAGTGGCTGTTAATATAATGATGTACAGATATTAAAAAGCTTAATTTTTACTAATCTTTTTGTCCCACTGTGTAAATAATTGTCTGATTATGCCACATCACTAGGTAATTTTCGCAAAGGATTAAATAAGTTAAAGCTTGAACAGACAATAACATAACATCAGAAACATCAACATAATTCAAACTTGTTTGTAACAAGCATTTTCATTGGCTTAGAGATTTATTTTATCAATCCATAACGTAAACAAATGATGTCGCCGTTGATAACGTCGCTTTTGATTGGCGTATAGAACAGCGTAATGATTTGTAGGAGAAAATAGTCCATCATTAAAGGGGAATTTTGCAGGGTATAGATGGAATTATAAGAATTAACATGAATACATTTTTTATGTTATGGAGCTATAACAAAATAACCCGGAGTGTACTCTCGTCATTTATTAGGATTTATTAGGAAACAATATGGACGCAGGCTGAAAGCCTCTATATCCATATCCAGTAAATTACAAAGAAATAATAATTAAATAATATCAGTCCGGTGCAATGTACATGTAACATTTGGAGATTATTGTTCTTTATATATAAACCGGTTATTTTTCCAATAATTGTCCAACAGGATTTCAAACTGATAAACAGTTTCTGCATTTATGACATGTTGGGGAAGACTGTTCCAGAGATCAACAATTCGATAGCTAAAGAAGTGTTTCCTTGCATCCCGTCGACATCGTTTTTTGAAAATTTTCTGGGAGTGACCTCTAGTTCTGTTGTTATTGTCCATTTGGAAAAAGTTTTTCGTTACTCGACTATCATATATATTGTTCATTATTTTAAAAACATTGATGACATCTCCTCTAGTTCTCCGATGTGAAAGTGTTGGAAGATTTAATCTTTCCAAACGTTTCGAATACGATAGCGCTTTAAGTCCTGGGATGAGTTTAGTTGCCCTCCTCTGCACATTTTCAATCAGATCAATATCGTTAATTCTGAAAGGGTTCCAGACGCTCGCAGCATATTCAAGATGGGGCCTTACTAGTGCCTTTAAATAGTAATGTAAACATTGATTCATCTAAATACACAAATGATCTCCGTATCAATCCAACTATGCTATTTGCTTTGTTGACACTTTATTGTATGTGTTTTTTAAACCGGTTCGGGGTTTATTTAGAGTATAGCCGTTTCTTTTGGGTGTTACACATCGATAACATGAAATATATATTCAAGTTAATCATTAAATAAAAAAACGACACACAATAAGGAACGAATAACGGGAGTGTGATCAAATAAACATCATAAAGAATGGCACACAATATGGACCGAAAAACGAAAGTGTTAACAAATAAACAGCATTAAACACAAGAATAACTAACTAAATATAACATATCCTGAATAAAGCCAAATATAACCAACAGAAACAATATCGCACGTGTAGATATGATACAGTAAGAACGTATGGAATAATCACATCCTAACAATCAATGAAGTATACCATTATCAAATAACAAAAGTACCCGAAAGTAGACGTTTCAGATTAATGAGAGATTAATAAGATTAATGTAAAACAGCTCTTGCTGAAAACTACAGAACTGTTCTTGTAACAGGTAACTCGTATCTTACTAAAGCTAACGAAATATTAGACATCAATACATCATATCAAGGTATGAAAGTAGAACGTTCATACTGTTTAATAGAGGAAGACAACCTATCAATAATTCCTCCAGGTTGTGATGATGTCAAAGATAATAATGACGTTCATATCACAGAAAATCTTTAATAATCTTTTTTTTTATTATTATATTGTTATGAGACAGCATTCAGGCAAAAATACATCGCATTTGTGAACGCTATTTCCTATCTTTATTGCCCCAAAAATACCACGAAATGAAAGAATTTTCTAAGCTAAATTTATGGTCGTTTTATGTTATGTGCATTAGATTTTATTTTCGCATTTAATTATTTCTTTTTTTATGAAATAACTTAAAATGGATATTTTACCGAAAATTGCCCTAATGTCAGAAATGTAAACGATAAAATTCTGTCTAGTACAATTTTGCGTAGTATATGCTTATCTTGTATGTATATACAGGGACTAGCTGTTGTTAAAGGCTATCACGATGTTTATAGAGGGAGCTAGGAACTAGTCTCTTTATATGAGAGGCTTCTTTAGGTATGGACGCACTGGTGTTATGTACTTATACAATGAAAAACAGGGAAATTCCGAAATATGAAAAATATCGCAAATACATCATCCAGAAATATATCAAAGATGTGAACAGAAGAATGGTCTACATGGGTACCAGGTATTCTATAGGGGTTAGTGTAATCTGTTAGATTGACCAATGAATAACAAATCTTTTCTAGGTAATGCCAAGTCGTCAAAATTATAATATGAATATAAAAATATTAGGGCTAAATTATCTGGATGCCGACTCATCTGAGACATACAGACATTATTTAAAAACACAATTGAAATTAAAGTCAAGATGTGTATTATTCACAACAGGGAAACTGAAAATTATCACGCCTTTCATATAGCTTAGTGGTAATCTACTTCTGTTTGTTACATCGTAAATAAAGATTAAGGTAGGCGACCGACCTGGAAGAGTAGTGTTACACGATTTCAAGATCATGATATACATCTGATTGACATTGTCAAATAATATTTTGTTATTTATCTAAAGGTGAGAGACGAACGGGACCCACTTTTACCTATAATAAGACAGGCACACATTCCCTTGTTAATAGCTTACCTGTATTCACTTAAAATGATCCCACAAGAAACGAACCGTAAGATTTTTGCAGATTTGTTTAAATCAGTTATTAACACTGAAGGAAGTGATTTAAAAATAATTATAATAATAATAAAAAACAAAAAAATAACAAAAAAATAAAAAAAAATAAAAAAAAATAAACACACAAAATCAAATAATAAAAAATGACAGCAAAACCTCAACAAAACAAAAAATATATACTATTAACCACATTAGCCTTTATGTAATATAATACCAGACGTTTCGGAAGGATAAGCGTTTTTTGGCCTTAGTCGACACTCGCTGAAACTAAGATATTGTCCCGACAAGGATAATATTTTGGAGAAACAGGAGCGCGGGTGAAATATGCATAAACTCTCCAAGGTGGTTGTATTATGAAAGGTGATTAAAACTAGAAAATTATTGACGTTGTTGGGTATATTATGAAAACAAAGTATCTGTTTTGCAATTAAGGAGGAGAGGTGTGTTTAACTACATATCATGTTCCTTTATCTTCATCATACAAATGTAATAGAGAAACATTGAAGAATACCGTTATAATAACAAAACTCGTAATTCAAACTCCAAAGCGATAAAACGGGGGCAAAATATGAACGAAAACATATATCTGCAAGTCCACTGTTGTAAAGGTACAGGAAGAATAAGACCAGGTGTTCCGACAAAGTTAGCGTCTTCTGCTTCATCGGCAACATCACATACAAATCCGAGTTACGGCAGAAGTTCAGAAGGAGAGCTAGTGTGGTCAGAACGGAATCACTAGGCATATGAAGAAGCCTCGGACATGTCTGACATCATATTGTATATGAGATCAGTATGCGACCATAAACCATTCCTTTGGTCTTCATTTATCTGTATCTCTCAAATCCTTTGAAAAGAGACAATTGAAAAAGTACAAGGATAATAGTATCAGTAACCTACAGAACTAGTAAATATCTGTCAGCGAATCATTGTATTATCGATATATATATATATTGATCTATGTTATCTTACCGTCATGACCTTAATAGCCTCATTAGATTTACTCGTACAAGACTTCTAATAACCACATGAATAATGTGGGGAAGCTATTAAAAGACAACCAGCTCATGCCAATCGAGAGCCGAAACCAGGTGTTTCGCAAGGGTAAGTACATTCTGAACAGCAGGTGACTTCTGCTGTGACACGTAACATCATTCTAAGGGAAATACAGAGGTCAACACGTGGGACGATCTACGTGAGTAGTTTTATCACGTCATAAATTCATAGAAACAATACACAGTAATGGACGCAGACAGTGTTCTCATGTCAATTACATGTGACTTTTATCTCATGTACATTTAATAGTCAGTGGTCCTTTTTATTTCAATATTCCTATTATGTAATTAATTCCGGGAAATGATTATTAACGAAAACACGGGTATTCGTGTAACAGTCAATACGGACTAGATCTGAGGATGTTGATAACTTAATA
The DNA here is from genome assembly GCF_902652985.1 of Pecten maximus. NCBI lineage: Eukaryota > Metazoa > Mollusca > Bivalvia > Pectinida > Pectinidae > Pecten > Pecten maximus. Next base: position 32,657,932 of record NC_047026.1, read on the forward strand.
GATGTAACACGAGCGATAGGTTTAACATCGAAATAAAAATGCATCAGATCACAATTTGGGATAGCACAAAGCACTAAAAATATTCTTATTTTCAAATCGATCTTACTCCCTGCCAGGTCACGTGGAAATCCCAAGAGTATGAGCAGTTATATCGTTTTATGTCTATAAGCATACGTGAGGATATCGCAACTAAGGCATATAAACTGTTTTATATGTATCAGGAAATTAATTTAGCAGTAGCTCTATGTTTGATTGGACGAAGTATTTACTATCAATGAAACGTATCTAAAGCTAATGATCGTTCTACCTAATTCTCGAATTCAAACCAATTGCTTTCCGAGGAAAAATAATTTGTAAACTAAATAACTAAAAGATAAATTCTGCTGTGATTTGAATATATTTTTTCTGTTGCTATTAAATCATCTGAGATTGTGATTGTGATTATGTGTCAGGTTTGTGCTACATTGATCTATCAATCATATTATATCAGTCAAAACGGTTCATGTCATTATTGACTTTCCAATGTGAACCCTTTTGAAGACTTAACGAATTAAAAATGAACTGATCAACTCAAAGATCTTCAGTGGAAGATCAAAACATATTAATGGTTGTCAGCATATCAGGGAATGAAGCCTAAATAACCGAACGTTGATTTAAAGTGTGGAACATCTGTAATAATTATGGCTACAGCCCATACAGATGAACACATCAAGCTATCAAAACGGAGGATACAAATCAAATTAAATAATATTGCTTAAAATATCGGAATGGAATACTGGATTCTATATTTGTCAGTTCGACTGTACAGACGAGAAGATAAGTTAAGTCTTTAAGTAATATTTGTACGGACTGGGATTCTAAGATTTCAATGAGGTTTATATAAAATTATATCAGTTCAATCTTAGTTCATTTTGGAATAAACAGAAGTCGTAAAGCATATCAGCTTGAACTGACACTTCTGATTGAGTTGGACATATCGCTTCAGTGTCTAATCCATATTATCATATACGTATTAATGTTAGAGAAAGGGATGAGAGACAGACATTCCATCAAGTATCTACTTTATACAGTATTATCGTGTGCAAATTTGTAACACATTTTATATAATCAATACCATTAAAATATTTCTTTTATATCTGCTTATTTTTTTTTTGTATATTTATAACATCGGGGTGAATATATATTATAACATAGACGTAGTTAGAGTGCCTCATTACATATATATTATAACATAGACGTAGTTAGAGTGCCTCATTACATATATATAATAACATAGACGTAGTTAGAGTGCCTCATTACATATATATTATAACATAGACGTAGTTAGAGTGCCTCATTACATATATATCACAGCTACTTTACTTGATGAATTTATTGAATTTATGAATTTACGAATTACTTTCATTTTACATTACATATTTTCCATTCAACAAAGACCATTAAACAAATCAGTTTTTAGGGACATATGTAAGATTTGTAATGCCATATTGATAATTCGGATTTGCATTCAAATATAATTAACGATTTGTAATTTACATCACCAGTGACTATCTATAGTATGGATTTGTCGTTTTCACTTTCAGCAGGTGTTGTGTTTACTTTAAAACACAATACGTAGTACAATGTATACAAAGCCACATTCAGATTCATTAAAGTTTGTCATTAGAATCGGTTCTTCCTCTTGTTCATAATTGTTTGTTACAGTAATTACAATCGTAAAGTTAAATGAAATATTCGTAAATCAACACCGCAGTAATGCATTAATGCCTTTAACTACTTCAAAGGAATATTCTTATCCAAAATTTTACACATTAACTATAATAAACGTGAAATTTAATTTGGAAACAATTTTTGTTTTGAAATCCCTATCTTACCTTGGACCCTAACTCATATATATTTGATTATATGAAGCTGTCATCAAATCAAGCCACGTATTTTGATGTATTAAAGTCATTGTAGAAATATGTATGTTTTCATTATTTATTGTCGATTGACAATGAATATTTTTAATTCGGGTCTTTAACACATAAGTATATACACAATTGTAGAGATTGGTCGGATTTTATATCCGTACAGATACTTAATGACTTGTCTTAATGATCATGGCATCATGACATTTCAAGATCGTTACAATAGGAAGATACTATTTTTATAGAGTTTAGCAAACTTAAATGAACAAAAATATATAGCTCATTAAGCGTAACACTTGTCGCGCACATATATAGCCTCTGTTTGTTTTAGGGATACCCTGTAATAAATTGTTGAATGACATTGAAAATCAATCGCACAATATATTTCGAGAAATCAATTTGTACTGATGTCACATATTTAAAAAAAACCTGTTTTAATGAAAGTCAATTTCATAATTAAATCACAATAAACGTTTTCATTCATAATCTTCATACATAATGATTTTGAAATATACTCGTGTGCAAACTCCATGCTCAACTAAAGTTATCAGTATATTGATAATAAACGTGGGAATATAAGAAAATCGGGCTCGGAAAACATAGTAATTTATAAAAACATGACATTATATATATGTATATATATATATATAGCCTATTTACTGTAACATTTCTTGCTTCTTTACCATGGAATATGTAACATATATACGTATATATCACTGATCGAGCGTGTGGCATCTACGATCTGTCCCTACCCATAAAACAGCAGGAGGGGCCACATGAAAGCGGAGAGATAGAATCGACATTAACTATACATGTTCCTTGCCACATCAGATAACCTTACTCCCTCATAAATGTTTGCCGCGGTCTGATATTATTTGATATAAAATGTAAAGATTTAAAACTGTTTAGCAGTCTGTATGCAGAAAAGTTTCATATTGCGCTCAAATAGCTACGTCGTGATTCTGTCTTAAAGAGAAACATTCGAGTTTTGGTAAAAATGTGTTCAGACAGTTATCAAATTCATTACACGTATTAAGATATCCGGAAAAAACATATAACCGTAATAAGGAACTGTGGGATACAGAAGAAATACATAATAATAGTTTTTAAATTTTATTTTGTAATAATGTAATTGTGAAATATATAGTGCTGGTGGTGTAAAATTACGATCATGTCATGCAATACATTAAATATACATTCCACAATAAAAAACAATTACAGCAGGTACCGTCGTGAAATAGCAATACCAACAGGAACTGTCGTGAAATAGCAATACCAACAGGAACCGGGGCATTATGACAAAGGAACGACACCAACAGATACCTATATAGCATAAGTGACACTCGATACATTCGTATCGAGATAAGTTCCTTTTAAGAGACTTAATGTTTCATAGACAAAATAACTTTAACATTTTTATTATAAGAAAGAAAAGCGTTTACCTTAAGCATATCTCAAGTCATTGTAACAATATAAAGAATATAATGGCGAATGTCTAATATCTATGCCTTAACTAAGAAGCAATACATAACATAAATTAGCAAAACCAATAAAACTTCTAAGGAAATATATATTACCCAGCTCTTTTGTGCTAAAAGTCTTTATCTGCAGACATTGGAACATTGGGCTTATATGAACATATCAGCAAAAATATTCTTATGTTAAATTCGCAGTGCTTGAATATTTTAATTGTCCCCGAGATTTACAGAAACCAAATATGGTAGATTCTTAACTTGCAAAATCCATATTTAAATATTACTTTTTCTTTCGCAGAAATTAAGAGGAAGACTTCCGGTTTGTATTTCTGTATGTTGCAGCATACCTGTGGTTTGTATAAAAATTAAATATAAATCGTGTGGCCCTTAAAAGACGTTTGATCATGCGCACGCTCATCGTCCTTTGCGCTGTCTGTCCGTTTCACTTAGAACAGCGGAAGTAAACGTCATACTCTAATACCGGAAAGGAGGTGAAGTTTGTCGTGAAACCGCCCTTTATTTTAAGGTGACGCTGTACAGGAATGTTATGAGGGGTGATGAAGGAAGCGGGGGTATATTGTCAATCTAAATAGAAGTATTGTGTTTTATTTGCTTTTGTAATAAAAGCATTAGTGGTACATGGAGTACACAAGTTCAATGGTAAGATTTCACGATAATCCATTTTGTCAACATTGACGCTGTCCTTACTCTGCCCGTACTCCTTTCTGACTCTCCTTACCGGTATTAACTGAAGTGAGAAGCATGCTTCTGATTCAAATCAGGACAACGGATAAAGCTATGAGATATGTCGTCGTAATTGCTGAATTTGAAGATATAACAATATAACAATCCAAATATGTTTAACCATACGTTTCATTCCGATTACCTTTGTGACTCATATAACATATTTTCTTATATCTTATGTAACCCTCCGGTGACACATATGACAAACAAGAAAATGACATCACTTCATAAAACGAGACGACCTTACAAATCTAGAACCAGTCTAAAAGTTTAGGACATACATACGTAAATTGTTTCACGAACGCCAACTCTAGGAAATGTCCCACCTACATACTTCCGATCTATAGTTATATACATGTAAGACATGACATATTCTATGATTGTGTAACAAACGTGTACATCCACGCCTACTTAATCATCTGATGGTCATCGCCTAATAATATCGCGTTACTGCTAACTTTACTTTGATAAAATACACACAATATATGATTATAAAGAGATATATATGGAGATATTATATACATAGTTATGATATTGGCATCAATAAGGCTTTGTTTAACCACTGCTATTGCTACTGCTATGATCAGTTGGATTATGTAAATAAGAATTGATATAGGTATGTGATATCAAGAAGACCATATAGCAGTTGGCATAGTAATTAGATTATTCGTTAAAGTCAAAGAAATAAAAATAAATATGACAATTGTACCTGAATTGTAAACACGACATCGGGCACTGATATACATGCTCGCTTGAAAAAAATACCACTGGAGAGGCTACTTATCATATTTGATTGAGGATGCATGAAAACGTTTATATTCTGATTGAGTAATTTTCTATATAAACATGGTTAATTTTCCCCACAGTTAAGCCTACACCTCGGGATAATTGATGATGATATCCTCTGTCAATTATAATTAGATTCGGCAGTATTTCCTCGAACACACACAGCGCAGGAACTAAATTATAATGCTTTAATGAACACTTGCTATTTCTAGAAAAATGAAAATAACTCAGAAAGGATTCTTCAGCTGTAAGCTGTAAAGATCTTGAAGGTTGTATAGCTGCCATGCGTCATACAAATGTGTGTTTTGTCACTCAACTTCGCCACCATAGATTGAATGAAATATATTCCCATAAGATAATTGTGTCAAAGAGAAATATCTAAACGACGTAGTTTGTACCAAACATCAAATACAAATTCAAATAAAGATATATTACTAGGTAAATAGATACATAATCGACTAATTCATTGACAAATTGATCCATTTTAAAGATGAAGGGTAAAAGCAAAAGTAGAGGACCAACATTCTTACAGCACCGCGTACTCTTTATGAATCTCAAATTACTTTACAAAAAGCAAAATACAAGTTTATTATACCTTTAAGAACAGTATATTTACAGATTATTTGTCAAATAATGAGTTAAGAACAGTATATATAAAGTATATGTGTCAAATAATTTGTCAAGAAAAGTATATACAGTAATTTGTCTAATAATTTGTTAAAAACAGTATATAAACAGCATATTTGTCGAATAATGAGATAAGAGCAGTGTGTATGCAGTGTTTTTGTCAAATAATAATAACGTTATCACAGAAAAAGGTGTGACATACCATATTTGTTCTGATATTAGGGTCATTGTACAAAAGTCAATAATTATTCTAGAATTGGTCATTTGGAGTTCTTACGGATTTTATTGCATTTTAGTTGAAAGAAATATGTAATTTGTACCACATTATTCCCACACTAGGGGTGTACAACACGCTTCGGTCATAAATATACTGCAGCTGTTCCTCATGCTACGTATGATACAATGGCAGAAAGGATTGAGCAGAGTTAGTTCAGCCGAGTAAATAGAATACGCATAACGCGAAAGGACGTAAAACCTAACGAAGTAATATATTGGTTTGAAATAATATAAACCCTTTATTTAGTCCCTGGTATCAGTTCACGTGTTAAAATTTATAAATAAAACAAACTTTTAAAAAGTGGTATATAATGATATGTCATTTAAAAATGAAATTTCAATGAAACTTAGCGTCAAAAATATAAAACCAGCGACAAAATTACGTTATCGATATGTATAACCAACTGTATACTACCCATTTAACGCATGCAAGGGTATGGACATTCGCAGAATTATAGTATGTTTTTATAACAGTTTAAGTAAACATATGTTAATACGTTCAACAAGATTAATCACAGCTGTGTGCAACAACGGCACGTGTTGCCGATTAAACAGTAATTATATAGAATTGTTATTGATAACGAACGCCTTAAATATCTTCTTTCACGATTACACAATAATCATATTACGCTTTATGTTTTTAGAAAATATTGTAATGTTTCAAAATACATATACACTAATGTAAGTATTATATAACACTGTAATACATATCTCAGTTTATACGCTCCTTACATCATTAAAAGGCCTCGATTAAATTATCATTACATTACATGGTATGGTCATTAGATGATTAATTGACCCCGATTGTATATATCATTGCAGTAATTGAATAACAGTGTATAAATCATACAATGGTCCAAATAAAATATAATGATCATAGACTGTGGTATGAAATATATGTTAAGTAAATCATGAAATGGTCCCAATAAAGAATATATAACTATTATGTTACATTATTTTTCCTGATGATATTTATTTGACATTTTAATATATAATTATTAACATGTTTCTGGTTATAATGTTAAAGGAATTTGTGACAAACACTATACACTCTCAGCACAGTAGCATCATTAATTCACGGAATGCTTCCTGTATTATCGTTTTATTTTAAACATTTAAATATCTATCATTTCAGCCATCAACTGTTCCTGACAATATCATCGTTGATTCGCCTTTGAGCATCTTGGTCAAATGATTAAATTATCTTCATTATATTATAAGGCATGTTTATTCAGTATTGTATTGTATGTTCCGTAATAAAATGTATAAAGTGTTCTATCTTAAATCACTGATATGTGTCCTCTATGTTTAACCACCTTATCGTGCTCGAATATACTACTGCTGTTTATCTTCGGTTCTTCTAGTGATATAATTATAATTCTTTATATTTCAAAATGGAGCTTGTACATGTACCCGTTTAAAACTTTGTTTCTTGTGAAATTATATTTTTATCCATAAAAATGCTAATGTTTGATTGTGATTCTTATATAATTGTTATGATATCTATAAAATCTTGTTATTTTTTCTTATTATATGGATACTAATTGACAAAATCCAGCTTGTTTAATTGAGTTGTTTCCTATGTAAAACAATGCGCCTTTGTGCCGTTTTAATTCCTATGTAAAAACATGTGCCTTTTAAATTGTGTTGCTTCCTATGTTAAACAATGTGCCATTTAAATTGTGTTGTTTCATATGTAAAAACCATGTGTCATTTAAATTGTGTTGTTTCCATTGTAAAACCATGTGCCGTTTTAATTCCTATGTAAAAACATGTGCCTTTTAAATTGTGTTGCTTCCTATGTTAAACAATGTGCCATTTAAATTGTGTTGTTTCCTATATAAAACATGTGCCTTTTAAATTGTGATGTTTTCTATATGAAAAAAAACCCTTTTTAGATGTGTTGTTTCCTATGTAAAACCATGCGCTATTTAAACAGTGTTGTTTCCATTGTAAAACCATGTGCCGTTTTAATTCCTATGTTAAACAATGTGCCATTTAAATTGTGTTGTTTCCTATGTAACAACATGTGCCTTTTTTGTGTTGTTTACTATATAAAACATGTGACTTTTTAGATGTGTTGTTTCTTTTGTAAAACATTGTGTTTTTTAACTGTGTTGTTTCCTATGTAAAACAGTGTGTCTTTTCAATTGTGTTGTTTCTTATGTAAACCATGTGTCATTTAAATTGTGTTGTTTCCATTGTAAAACCATGTGCCGTTTTAATTGTGTTGTTTCCTATGTAAAACCATGTGTCTTTTTAATTGTATTGTTTCCTATGTAAAACATGTGTCTTTTTAATTGTGTTGTTTCCTATGTAAAGACATATATCTTTTTAATTATATTGTTTCCTATGTAAAATATGTGCCCTTTTAATTGTGTTGTTTCCTATTAAAACCATGTGTCTTTTTAAATGTGTTGTTTTACTATGTATGTAAAACCATGTGTCTTTTTAATTATATTGTTTCCTATGTAAAAAACATGTGTCTTTTTAATTGTGTTTCCTATGTAAAAAACATGTGTCTTTTTAATTGTGTTTCCTATGTTAAAACATGTGCCTTTTTAATTGAATGGTTTTCTATGTAAAACCATGTGCTTTTTTTAAATGTGTTGTTTTCTATGTAAAACTATGTGTTTTTTTAATTATATTGTTTCCTGTGTAAAAAACATGCATGCGCCATCTTTTTAATTTTGTTGTTATTTAAAATATATAAGAGCACCGCAAACGGATGGATGAAACGCCCGTCTGACTCTTTTTAATAAAATATGTTAAGTGCTAAACGTGTCAAAAGTTAAAAAAGTATGAAATGATTTTAAAATCTTAATTTTTACCATCAATTGTTAGACAACTCAAGAATAAAGAATAGACAAGTACATTATGTTGACAATGTTTCAGGTATAATGGTGACTTTCCTTATGCTTATGCTGCAATTATCCTTACAACCTACTTCAAATGACTTTATTTCAATAATTACATATGACAAATGTTAACTTAACGAATTAAGTAGCCATAGCTGGTATTAGTACATCATCTTCAAATCAATTTCGTGTATTAGTATGTTAATGGTTGCAATTGGTTTTATATTAACGACTTCCTTGAATTAAAAATAAAAAAAATATTGTTGTTGGATCTACTTCATGATATGATAATGTACTTTTACACGTAATTAACTGTAAATAGTTCCCCCGATGACATACGTATCTGCTTCCATATCAAAAGAGTTGCGTCATTATCTGTTACCATATAACTATAATGGTAAAAGTAATCATATAGAAATGAAAATATATTTTTGTTGAACTGAAACATTAGCATTATCATGGAGTGTTCACATCATCTTTCCTGCCAGTTATTCAAAATATTTACAAATCAAAACAAATTATTGTATATGCCCATGGCATGCGAATAAAAAAACCCAAAACAACTATTCGTTGTTCACACAGAGCAGCATATATTAGCATAAAAATAGGTTTATATTATATACAGACCAAGCACTTAGTTGGAATGCAAGAATCGAAAGGATTGTAAAAAATATATATAATCAAATAACGCCGTCCTGAGATATTAAGTAAGTAGTATACAGTATATATGTTATACGCTGATTAATCAATATAAAACAATATACAATTGTCCTCCGTGTGATCATCAGTGTCGCTAGGGGAAAGTGTGACACTCCAGAAGGGAAGTAAAGATATTAAAAATAGACCTAAACAAATGCTTATCGTTAAGATATTATAAATAGGCTTAACAAATGTTTATTGTTAAGATATTATAAATAGGCCTAACAAATGTTTATCGTTAAAATTTAAAAATAGGCCTAAACAAATGCTTATCGTTAAGATATTATAAATAGGCCTAACACATGTTTATCGTTAAGATATTATAAATAGGCCTAACAAATGTTTATCGTTAAGATATTATAAATAGGCCTAAACAAATGCTTATCGTTAAGAGTTAAGATATTAAAAATAGGCCTAACAAATGCTTATCGTTAAGATATTATAAATAGGCCTAACAAATGCTTATCGTTAAGATATTATAAATAGGCCTACACAAATGCTTATCGTTAAGATATTATAAATAGGCCTAAACAAATGTTTATCGTTAAGATATTAAAGATAGGCCTAAACAAATGTTTATCGTTTAGATATTAAAAAGAGGCATAAACAAATGCTTATCGTTAAGATATTATAAATAGGCCTACACAAATGCTTATCGTTAAGATATTAAAAATAGGCCTAAACAAATGTTTATCGTTAAGATATTAAAGATAGGCCTAAACAAATGTTTATCGTTTAGATATTAAAAAGAGGCATAAACAAATGTTTATCGTTAAGATATTAAAAATAGGCCTAAACAAATGTTTATCGTTAAGATATTAAAAAGAGGCTTAAACGAATGTTTATCGTTAAGATATTAAAAATAGGCCTAAACAAATGTTTATCGTTAAGATATTAGAAATAGGCCTAAACAAATGTTTATTGTTAAGATATAAAACGTAGACCTAAACAAATGTTTATGATCAAGATGAAAGAATTATAATATAGAATAATATTTGAGGTGGTAAGCACGTACCATTGCAGTCCACATAACGTACAATATAACTATGTATCCGATATTGTGGAGAAAATTGGGAACAGTTAACATCAGTTACAATAAGAAGTAAAATTAGGACGCCACTCAATAAACCAGTAGACTGACGTAGGGGGCTGGCATTACAGGGAAAGGCGACACCGCCCGCCAGTTAGACCGACGTCATTGTGACAATCAGATAACGAACCATTAGAAAGAAATCGTAATACTACCTGATATTAACACACTCATGTGATATGAAGAAGTATGACAACTTTTCTAAACTCCTAAGACTTTTATACCCATAGTCTGGACAATAAAACATTGGGCAAGTGATAACACACTATTGTCAATTATTCCAAAACATGTATTGAGTTATTTTTAAAAGACAGATTTAGCTATTTCTAGATAACGATAGAATTTCGGAATCGTCAGAGAAGAGATATTTTTATATAATGTCGGTTGCGAAATGGAGCAAATAAATTTGATTGAAATTTCTTACTATTAATGTCGATTCAAAATCAGCATTTCAAAATTGCGAATGTTGTCAGTATCATAATGACTTCAATGTTAAATGTCTGACGTTAGAAAGGAATACTTCCTACCTCCAACATGGAATCTATCCTCTGTGTAATCCCATTAACATGAACATATTCCAGAGTCATGTTGTCAAAATTCAAACAATAATAATTAACACGCAATCAAACAGAGGCACATATGGAGAGAAGAAAATCAAATGTTGTATTCTCTCTTGTACAATACGAAAGCTGAAAATGACTTGGGCAGGTAAATATATAGATGTTGATATAGACAAAATTTTGTAATGCTACTTAGAAGTAAGGGTTTGTAGGAGGCTTGCAGACAAGTGCTTGCATTGATATTCATCTTACAGCTTCTTTGGGAACACTTGGGACTCTAGGGGCCTTTCTTTATCGAGTGTCAGTATCTCACAACGGACAATTTTTTGACTTTACATATTTACAACTGAAAAGAAACTTATCTGTAAATATTTACTACTTTATAAGCAAGTCCTTTGAGATATGAAATCAGAGGTGTGCTTGTGCTGTGTGTATACGACGATTCTCAACTTAAACAGCTGTTTCATATATGATGTTATATAATAACGATCAGGATCAAACTTCGGGTGTTGAGAGGATGTATTTATTATAATAAGGTCGGGCAGCGTACTTTGTGGTCGCAGGGATTACTATCCTAGCGCTCATTAGCGCGGCGAGAAGGAACAAAACACTTGGCAGGCCATTAAACCTATAAAACCAAGAACTTGGATAATTGGTAGGGGACTTCATATGAGGGGCTATATTTCTCTTATCGCTGACGGCATAGTTTGTTTAAGGCTAAATCGAGATTGGAGCTACCGCACAATAGGTAGAAATATATCATTCATCTTCACCATACCGACGAGTGTACCATATCGCTAAATCCGAATATCCGGATTGATTTGAATACCGGATTAAATTGGTCAAGTAAATATATTCATTTATATTCAACAATAACTATTAGTTAAATTTAGAAATATATGTCATGCGAGACAATTTTTTTAACTCGCCATAATATCCAGATGTGTGGCCACATACTGTATATATCATATTTGAAGGATACTTGAAAGAAATAATGGAACACTTTCATTGATCGCCGGCAGTAGATATTAAAAATAAATTAATGACTAAAACCATATGACAATATGGCAGTAATACTTTGATGAAAGCTAGAGAAAAAATCATTCTGAATGTAAGAGAATACATGAATTCCTAAAAAAACACGGAATTCCATAATCTTGTCGCCTGACTATTCTGGCAGAGAACCAAGATTGGAAATTGCCTTGCGATAGCAATACTTGTAGGGTACTTAGAATTATGTATCAAAACAACATTACACTTAGGATTCAAAGAGCTGACAAAATGCATTTCTTAAGCACTTATTACCAAGGGTTCCCTCATTATGTTTTCCTATAATTACTAGTTACAACATCACCTGCCATCCTCACGAGACTACTCTATCATTTAAAGTTTTTTTATTGAGAAGACATTCATGTTGTCGTGGAAACCTTATTACAAACACACGATTAGGATGTCTCACTGTTGGATAAGGATTTTTAGTATCTTCGTATGGTAAAACGTTTGTAATCTTTAGCAGAATGCATGTTTCTGTGATGATAAGATCTGCCAATACAATGCCAAGTCTGTACAGACTGTGCTGTGTTTAAGCATGAAACAACATAAACGTGTTACTAAATACGATCGAAAATAAAAAAAAATCGGACCTTTCTGCAACGGATAGAAAATCTTTTTCATGGAAGATGCCAAAGATCTATTTACGAACGATGAAGACGTCAAGAAAACATTACAGCTGAAAAGTCGCTAAATTTTTAATTCGACCACACGTTTATTTTATGGTTTTACTTTCTGTACATTCTTGTTACCATGAAGGAGAAGGTGTCATTTTTCTTACTTTTCTTGATAAGAGAACGTTTCAAGATGTGCGATGATTTTCAATTATGAAAGTGAGGAGGGGTTTAAATGAATAAATGTAGGGTTCATATATATAGTCGTTCTGAGTTATAAAGAATTCTAACTACTACTTTACCAATATTCGAATTTTCTTTTATCGTCATTGAAAATGTGGTGGTCTATCTGTAGTTGGAAATTTTGTTTTTTATTCAGCATTGTAAATATGTTTATATATTTATCTATAGAAATATTTTATGTATTAATTGTTAGAAATATGTTTTTGTATTTATTGTTAGAAATATGTTTTTGTATATATCGTTAGAAATATGTTTATATGTTTATCTCTAGAAATAGTTTATATATTAATTGTTAGAAATATGTGTTTGTATTTATCGTTATCAGCTGACTTACACAAACTGTTATACACTGTCGTGTTTTATTTTGTAACCAGCACACATAGGAGATGGACATCACTCGGAAACTATTCGAGAAGATTTATCACATTTTGAGCTAGACGTTATTTCTTGATTTTTTTACGACAGTTAAACCCGGACATATTCCAACTGGAATCATTAATGTGTACATGTAGCTTACAGATATAAAATTCTCAAAAAACATAATCAAAATATGTTGGTAGATGTATCGAACTGGTGTACAAACTCTAAAACTCAAAAGTATGGATGATATATGGCAGCGACTTAACTTAATGAATAGAACAATACAATGAGTATAATACATTATTTACTAATTTCTCATATACCACTCAATACTCATCCCATTTAAAGTATGTGCTCAAATAGTAGCAATTGTCGTTTTTGCGAAAAAAAAGGATCAATGCCTGCTAAACACGGTACGTTAACAACAACTAAACATTATATGGAATATATACTTGGTTACCTTCGATATATTTACATGTAATTGGTGGTGCAATGCATGCTTATTAGTAAACATAATATTTTATAGCATTTATCAAGGCGTCATCCACATGTGTGTCTGTTATGATATTGATTTTATGTTAATTTAATTTTATTATAATTTTTGAACCTCTTTGAGACAGCTATGTTGTTGTGGTATAATGGTACATAAAATCTTAGTATCATCAGTATATGTCGTATTAAGGCCTTATCTAGTAAAAGGTTGAAATTCAGTATCTTATCCGAATCTGTAACCAGAAAAAAGGCAAAAATATACCAATGTTACTACAATAGTTTCATTTACGAAAGTTGGTTTTAGATCAGGGGACTTATTACAAAATAAATGATGGTGAAAAACCACACATGATCAAGATGCAAACAATGTCTTTAAAAGAAATTAACCTAGAGTAACATGATATTGGACGAAGAAAAATCCGAAGAAATATTTTAAAAAAAGTCATTGATAATTAAAAAGATTAAACAAAAATAAATTATGTATCAGGCAGGGATTTATATTTTAAAAGCAAATAGTTCAATATTATTTGGTAAGCCCGCTAATACAACTGACAAATCTGAACACCATGACGGAACATAGACGTCATGTAAAACAGAAATGGAATTTGGAAAATCACTGTGAGAATAATTAAGTCTGAATTTTAACCCTAAATGCTGTCATAATTAAAACTGTGTAAATTTTCACATGTATAATCAAAAGGATTCTCACTGGTGCAATAGTGCTATAGCTGAAGTAAAATTATGTAGGGGTTAATGATGACAATTTTTTTTTTCGATGATGCTCCAAAAGAATTTAACCGATTTTCCAAATTTCCCAAATTCTCCTTGCTAGAAGAAAAAGCCTCCACAGAATGATAGTTGAAAGCTGACATGCTCTTAGCATTATTTTGTCATTATTTGAAAATATAAACTCTTCATGGTAGTTATAAAACTAGGAAAACTACACTGTAGAATAGTTTAAAACATTGTTATGGACTTTGTCGGGTCCATGATATAGGTCTACTTTGGCCATATCTGTTCCTTGTAATCTGTTGCTGATTTCAATAAACTATTGATAAGGTGGACCGATAAACCGTTTAGTTCGGACGTCTTAGTTTAACTTCCAATGAAGTTGGACCCAACCTTTTTTAACAGTTCCTTATTACATTCGAGGAAACAGTGAGCTGCACCACTTGACGCGGAAAAGAACACAAATGTCTTTACAATGGGTGACACTTATCTTATCGGGAAACTGCACACTTCGTATCAATGATATGAAATCGCTAACAGTAAATCCGAAGGTCACTGACACACAAGACTGCTTTCCTCCTTCTGTAACCCTAGAACAGATCCTATCTCCACAAGTGGAGAAACCTAGTCAAAGCTGATAAGGATTTCTATGATAATTAAAATAAAAATAATCAGATAATTAGTCTTCATATCTAAAGTTACCAATATAATCCGAGTAACATAACACAACACATATCCAGGTGAGATTGGTAGAGCCTAATATTTTAATTGGACGCATGGTCTCTGAAGTCCTCCCGTGCCCTTCTATTGACGTGGCCGCAATTGTCAATACTTTATACATTTGTATATAACCCAATTGTTATTGTATATAATGCCATTGTCAGCCGTCAGCCTTATATAATATATCTGTTTTATTCTATAAATATGCATTATTTGTGGTTATTATAAGTAGGTAAAAAATAGTTTTGCAATGGCTGTAAAAATCGATTAATAAACAATTAATTGATAACCAAAAGTATGCTTATGTAAATGATGATTTTTCATGGATTGGTAAGAAGAATCATACACTTGCGAGTTAGAGCTTATCATTTGTACGTTATATCTTGTACAAATACTGACAGTGCCTTTTACACCGAAGCAGATGTGTATCGTGAAACAGTACCAAGTATGATTCTAATTATAAATAATTCTGACTTAAACTTTTCGTTATAATGGCTACAACAACCACAACAATATATATATATATATTTATATTATACGTAAGTGTGTTCAGGATCGGTTCGCTTCTACAAAGCACAAACCATGGAATCATCTTTAAAAATCACTATAAAAAGATAATATTTTAATTAAATCATAACCTATTTTCCTATTCATCTCGGTAGCATACTATTCATAAAGCAAAATTCAACCCTTGTATTATTTCAAAATATCTAACTATCGGTAAACATAGTTCTGGTGCGAAACCAGCTAAACGAAAACAGACAAAACAAGTGCCATATACTGACATCACAGACAAATACTATATACTTTATTGTATATTAATTATATATTATATCATATGCTATAATATATACTTTATAATATTCTGTATAACATACTGTATTACGAAAGGTGTTAATTTTATTATTTTATAATTAATTTTTCTTTGTTTTCATGGTAAATACTCAAATGTGATTGGTCGAAAAATTCTTTTCATTCTTCTATGAAAGAAATTCCGAGAATGGCGCGAAAAATGTGACGTCACAATACGACAATTGACGTTGCGTATTGATTTGAAAAAAAGAATCCCATTTAAAACCAATAAGATTGTACATAAAACATGTTTTAAATTAGAAAATCATTTTCAAAAATTAATTATAAGCGTTGATGTCAATATTTTTTTAGTTTCATCGGGGTATGAAACAAATTTTGTTTGCAACGCGGATTCATACAGTTTGCAAACAAAATTTGTTTCATACCAACAAAACATAATAGGGCTTTATACAGGGTGATCCTGGGATCAATGGTAGACAGTCGACTATAGACGCGGACGCAATGTGGGCATGTCTTTACCAGTGTGATGGGTAAGCATCAAAAGAGCATTGACAATAATTGACTGGAGTCTTTAACCAAAAAGCGACATTAGCTCGCTTCCTTAACTGATGTTTCATGCGATCGATGCAGACATTTATGTTCATGCCTCTCTTGTACCAAATTGTGTATGACGTGATGTGAGACATTACATCACACACAATATACATCAGGTAAAGGACGTGCATTTGGTCCATGTACGCGCATGCGCAGTTACGACATTCAATATATCTCATGATCGAATAAAACGATTCGAGTAGTTTGAAGTTTGCTTGCATTTAATACATAAATGAAAATTCAAAACAATTATTGGGTAAAAGCTTTATATTGATAAACGAGTGTGACACATGTCTATGTAACGTGCTTTACGAGCGCGTTTGTATGTTACCAGATCAAAAGGAAAGACGACTTAGACAGACGTTGTAAATGTTAACCAGATCCTGTCCTGCATTGATGAAACTGATGTGCACGGCTCAAGTGGGGAGATTACTTCATCCATTTAGAGTTTCTAGTTTTAATTATGTATTGACGTCTATTGGATACGATATACAGACGTAAATAAAAGTACAGAGCCGGAGTGATACGGCCATACGAAATAGCAGTATGATAGAGTCTAATATTCAATATTTACATTGTCCTGGTGCTAATCTGGGCTACATCTATAACTAGTAGATATTTGTAGTCTTGGTCATATCACGTGATAGCTACTCCATTTTGACCAACGTCAAGAAATGCCTCGCAAAGCGCTACGGATTAATCAACAATATTCATTGCGTTACTAGGACGTCATTTTGAAGCTCTGCTGTTGGTCAATTTCACGACTCTGTACTGTGTGTCAGATTACTTGCGGTTCAATCACGGAAATGAAATTAACTTAAAGCTGCTATTCTTTCAAATGTGCTACAAGGAAATGGGTGAAGATAAAGCACGTGTTCATTAAACATACATGTACGTAAACGTAAATATAATAATTAAACGGTGGATAGATTATATTTCTTTGTCAATATAAATGCAATCTTTGTGAAAGATAAATACATGTATTCATGACGGCCGTTAAATGTGTTTCCCGTAATAATCAAATATGATTTCTGACAAAATAAATAAATCATTTTATATACTTGCTATATTTGTATGGATGTCAATCGGGTATATTTAATATAATTTCATTTCAACTGAATTTTATTTTGTTTTTTCTTTTTTTTCTTTCTTTCTAACGATCAATAGAAAAAAAGAAGAAAAACGTTGTGCTGCCAATTGGTTTTAAAGTATACTATAGTGTGTGTACTGTATGACATATGTAGCCTCGGTCATAAGGCAGTTTGGTGTGTGTGAAAAGGTCACAAAAACACCCGTAAAACATCAAACGCGGAGTGTTGGAGTATCGAACGCGAAACAGCGTTCAGGAATGTCTCAATATATACGTGAAATATGCTTAGACGCATTTAATTAAAATTGAATTACAACCACTATGTAAGAATATCACGTGTATGTATAGTTAGTTTACTGGTGAATGTCTTTTTATGAATAGTTATCATACATTTTACACAAATCACTCGAACCCTGTAGTACAACACGGGAGAAAACTATTAACTATTTCAGATATTCAAGATATGAAAATGACAATTACTCTTTCAACACTTTCTGAAATCTTATCTGGTGTATACCGTGATGACCCTTTGTCACATTTGCAACTTTTTTAACGTTTCTACTGATAAAGTTTGGGAGGGGATTGGAATCAAGAAATACATTGGGATTAACCAACCACGTGCGCACGTGAAACGTCACCACATTTCACACCTTGTACACCAGGGTCGTTGTTCCTGTGGGTGGCTTAATTGGTTTGAGATTACTACTAGCCATTAAATGCGTACTTAGCGGTGTTATTCTCTTGATTTCCAGCGTACCCGATTACACACACAGCATGGAACTTAGTTATAACTCCCCGATATTAACAACACATTTCAGTTCAGATGAAAACTTATTGCTTTTGATCTACTTTATCTAGATATCTTCTAATGTGAAATTTTTGCGGAAGTGAATAAAGAAAGTCCTGATATTGACGGTAAGATTCCATGTAGTTTGCTTGCATTTAACATGTAAAACAGAAGGAAACACACCATGTTTGCAGTAAGCCATCATGCTGATCGGGGATTGATGAAAAGCACACCTGATTTTGACTACTGCATGTACTCAGAAGAGAAGAGGCGACTAATGTGAAACAAAGAAATGATGAATTTATCCCGTGATAATTAATTCCTGCTGTTTCTTTTGAAATATTTTGGAATAAATATTGGGATCTCATTTCTTCCCAGTTCCTTTTTTGCTCTCATTATTTTCAAATAACGCCTTAGTTGGAAGTATTTCAATTATGACTCTTTTGTTGAATGTCACTTAAGCAATATTGGTTTTGGGTTCTATCCCCTGACTGACACAAACTCAAATCCATAAAATGTGTACTTGGTGCACTCCGCTTAACGTGCTGCTTAAAATGAGTCAGCAATTAAGGCGGTTTTGTCCGATTGTGACTGGGTGGAGTGGATTCTTACAAACAATATTTTTGCATACCCCAATGAAACTAAAAAATAATTGACAACAATGCTTTTAATTAGTTTTTGAAATTGATTTTCAAAATTAAAACAAGTTTTATGGAAATTAACTGATCTTACATAAGGGATTCTTTTTCAAAACCCAATCAGAAATCTGCGTTCTGCGTGCAGTCAATGAAAAATTGATTATTATCCCGTGAAATGTACGTCGAAATAGATGATGTTATCAATTTGCGACGTGGTTAGTAGCGTCATAGCGCGTGCTAGCTGTTTTCCCTATCCCGTGTGA
This sequence comes from Pecten maximus, assembly GCF_902652985.1. Classification (NCBI taxonomy): domain Eukaryota; kingdom Metazoa; phylum Mollusca; class Bivalvia; order Pectinida; family Pectinidae; genus Pecten; species Pecten maximus. The sequence continues at coordinate 32,677,350 of NC_047026.1, forward strand.
CATATTTAATGTTTTCTCTTACTCTTCGCAGGGATAGCCACAATTTTACCGGTGTCAGATTTTCTCATCTCACTCTAGGGTTGAGACAAGCTGCATGTGGTTTTTGCACGTTCTCAACAATTGCATGTCCTCGCGGCAACAATACAATGACGTCAAGTCGTCACGTTAACATGTTCTTGCATTGATGTACATGTAACTGCAGTATAAGATACATACAAGGGTAAACAGAATAAGAGAAAAGTAATCATTCACCCTCTTGATAGTGAGACAGGGGGATCTCAAACCTCGGGATAAGATTTTTACGCTGCCAAAACACGAGTCTTCTCCCTCTGGATTGAGATCTCCTGTCTCACTCCCATTTTATTAATCCCATCCCTAGCAACCATGGCATCACCCTGTGAAGAATGTGAGAAAACAATGCCGTTACATCCACAGAGGAGAGATAAGTAACCATAAAATGTCATATCTGGTAAAAAGTTGGTTATAACAGTGAAACTTGTCAATATTGAGAGCTGGTGAAAGGCTTTATGCTAGTTATGTATGATTGGTTAGATGGTACTGTCAAAATTTAGGAATGTCAACTATTTGAGATATTTTAATATCTTTTATGTGACTATTGATTCAGGGTCTAATGTGTAATTCAGGACGCATGGTTTTGATTATATCATTACATTGGTAACTAGTAAGATAGACGCCTTTGATGTGTGGAGGTAGAAGTACTGTAATATGTCCTTGTACTTAAACTGTTGTTGTTTTTCATGTGAGGCTGAGAGAATTCTTATCATAAAATTTCCACCTAAATCAGACTTTTATGGCGCAGTGTGGAATACAATTGCACGTATGACATAGTGGTTTCTTATTTTGATTTTTCATCTAAATCTGACTTTGATTAAATATAATGTGAATTACAAATCCTCGTGTGGCACAGTTCTTATTAAGGAATCATTTAAATCAATGAATAGTGAGAAATGTGAAAGTAAATGGTTTATCAAGAAACGCTGCCGTCGTAAAAAAATATGAAATACATTTTTGTACTAAGATATACTTTATACATTTTTCTCCCCTAATTTTTGCGATTCTTCTTTCATGCAAATTAAATTAAAAACAAAATATAGCGTATTTGCTGAAATCATCGAACAGGCAATAATTTCTTCTGTTACTTCCATTTTTATGGTCTCTATGTCATGATGATAGTCTATCCTCAAGAGTACCCAATGAAAAAAAACATTTACACGATATCTTAAGAGTCTGCAAAAACATATGTGCAACAGCTATTTTCTCAAAGGTCACGTCCGCAAACATTGGTAGTTAAACGGTATTTGGTGTTTTGTCTTTCAAATCCCATATCGGGGAGGGTTGTCGTTCATGATTCAGCGAACGTGTGCATTGTGTTGAACGGGAGTCTGCTGATGGGATCAAACAGAACATTATCATCACGCTAAGAACGATAAAGACTTGTTACATGACAGGGTTAAGGGGGCGGTCACATGGGTCGACGGGTCCGCACTCAAAGCCACTGGAGATACCGCAGCTCATAGCGACGGGATAGACATGTACAGGCCCATACATGTGTAACATAATACAGATACCGAATATATATAGTGGAAACCAGTATCATATACACAATACCGTGAAAAAACAGTACAGTATACACAATACCGTGAAAATTAGTACCGTATACACAATACCGTGAAAAACAATACCGTATACATAATACCGTGAAAAACAGTACCGTATACACAATACCGTGAAAAAAAAGTATCGTATACAAAAATCCGTGAAAAAACAGTACAGTATACACAATACCGTGAAAAGACAGTACAGTATACACAATTCCTTGAAAAACAGTACCGTATACATAATACCGTGAAAAAACAGTACAGTATACACAATTCCTTGAAAAACAGTACCGTATACATAATACCGTGAAAAACAGTACCGTATACACAATACCGTGAAAAACCGTACCGTGTACACAATACCGTGAAAAAACAGTACCGTATACACCATACCGTGAAAAAACAGTACAGTATACATTATACCGTGAAAAAACATTACAGTATACACCATACCGTGAAAAAACATTACCGTATACACAATACCGTGAAAAACAGTACCGTATACACAATACCGTGAAAAACAGTACCGTATACACAATACCGTGAAAAAAACAGTACCGTATACACAATACCGTGAAAAACAGTACCGTATACATAATACCGTGAAAAACATTACCGTATACACAATACCGTGAAAAAAAACAGTACCGTATACACAATACCGTGAAAAAAACAGTACCGTATACACAATACCGTGAAAAACAGTACCGTATACACAATACCGTGAAAAAAACAGTACCGTATACACAATACCGTGAAAAAAACAGAACGGTATGAACAATACCGTGAAAAACAGTACCGTATACACATAATACTACGATCGTGTTATGGCCTCATAGAACGGAACTGGCATTGGTAGTGTTATATAATGTAAATATACACACAATACACAGACATGGTACCACATACATACAGTGTAAAACCTACCGTATACATACAATACACAGACATGGTACCACATACATACAATACACAGATATGGTACCACATACATACAGTGTAAAACCTACCGTATACATACAATACACAGACATGGTACCACATACATACAGTGTAAAACCTACCGTATACATACAATACACAGACATGGTACCACATACATACAGTGTAAAACCTACCGTTTACACAAAATACACAGACATGGTACCACATACATACAGTGTAAAACCTACCGTTTACACACAATACACAGACATGGTACCACATACATACAGTGTAAAACCTACCGTTTACACACAATACACAGACATGGTACCACACATATACAGTGTAAAATCTACCGTATACACACAATACACAGACATGGTACCACATACATACAGTGTAAAACCTACTGTGTACACACAATACACAGACATGGTACCACTACCGATACAAGTGAAAACCTACCGTATACATACAATACACAGACATGGTACCACATACATACAATGTAAAACCTACCGTATACACACAATACACAGACATGGTACCACATACATACAGTGTAAAATCTACCGTATACACACAAAACACAGACATGATGCCACATATATACAGTGTAAAACCTACTGTATACACACAATACACAGACATGGTACCACATACATACAGTGTAAACACTACATACAACCACTGTCAAATACAGATACACAATGTACCACATACTACAGTGTAAATACTAAAAAAATGGTACCCACTAGTAACTAATACAATACACAGACATGGTACCACATACATACAGTGTAAAACCTACCGTATACATACAATACACAGACATGGTACCACATACATACAGTGTAAAACCTACCGTATACATACAATACACAGACATGGTACCACATACATACAGTGTAAAACCTACCGTTTACACAAAATACACAAACATGGTACCACATACATACAGTGTAAAACCTACCGTTTACACACAATACACAGACATGGTACCACATACATACAGTGTAAACCACCGATAACAACCGCATACACATACATACAGTGTAAAACCTACCGTATACACAATACACAGACATGGTACCACATACATACAGTGTAAAACCTACCGTATACATACAATACACAGACATGGTACCACATACACACAATGTAATACCTACCGTATACACACAATACACAGACATGGTACCACATACATACAGTGTAAAACCTACCGTATACACACAATACACAGACATGGTATCACATACATAAATTTGTACAGTGTAAAACCTACCGTATACACACAATACACAGACATGGTACCACATACATACAGTGTAAAACCTACCGTATACACACAATACACAGACATGGTACCACATACATACAGTGTAAAACCTACCGTATACATACAATACACAGACATGGTACCACATATACAGTGTAAACCTACCGTATACACAATACACAGACATGGTACCACATACATACAGTGTAAAATCTACCGTATACACACAATAAACAGACATAGTACCACACATACATACACATACACAAAACAATGGTACCACATACATACAGTGTAAACCCTACTGTTACACAAACACATACACACATGACATGGTACACAATATACATACAGTGTAAAACCTACCGTATACATACAATACACAGACATGGTACCACATACATACAGTGTACAACCTACCGTATACACAATGCACAGATATGGTACCACATACATACAGTGTAAAACCTACCGTATACACAATAAACAGACATGGTACCACATACATACAGTGTAAAATCTACTGTATACACACAATACACAGACATGGTACCACATACATACAGTGTAAACCCTACTGTATACATAAAATACACAGATATGGTACCACATACATACAGTGTAAACCCTACTGTATACATACAATACACAGACATGGTACCACATACATATAATACACAGACATGGTACCACATACATACAGTGTAAAACCTACTGTATACACACAATACATAGACATGGTACCACATACATACAGTGTAAAACCTACTGTATACATAACATACACAGATATGGTACCACATACATACAATACACAGACATGGTACCACATACATACAGTGTAAAAACCTACCGTATACACAATACACAGACATGGTACCATATACATATAATACACAGACATGGTACCACATACATACAGTGTAAAACCTACCGGATACACACAATACACAGACATGGTACCACATACATACAGTGTACAGACATGGTACCACACACATACAATACACGGACATGGTACCACATACATACAATACACAGACATGGTACCACATATATACAATACACAGACATAGTACCACATACATACAATACACAGACATGGTACCACATACATACAATACACACATTCACAATAGCATGTTATGGTACACATTATTTCTTGCGGTAAGTTTGATGACGCTACTTACATACTTTATACTATTTCTATAGATAATCATGTTGGTTCACGAAATTATCTTTGACTTACCTGTTACAATATGTATTTGTTAGTGCGCTGAAATTTGATTTGGCCAAAATAAGTACGTTTTTAGTACATTCAGCAAGTTTTTAAATTCTGAGAACACCAGATTTGAGATAAATACGATACCGACACTACACGCCTTCGTGGACTAATAAGTCGAGTGTGTACTAGAATATCAAACAAATGCTCCACTTAGACAAAATGATATGTGTAGCATTTTATATTTTATTTTAATCATACCAACCATACAAAAAAATAATTAATGTAATAGAAGTTATTTACGACCTGGTGAATTAACTACAACAATAATTATAACGATAAAAACGTGCCTGCTTGTGTAAATTAGCAATCTATTACGAAATGTCTTGGTAAAGTCTAATTGCATCCATAATAATAATAATGAAAAAAATGTGTATGTTGTTTAAACTGAGCGGCAGTGACCTGATTTCGGGTCCACAACAATCACAAAATTACATCCCTAAAAACAATTAAGATGAATAGAGGATATCTAACAGTGTCTTCAGTAATATCAAATATATTTCACGAGTGGGGCTAATATTTTGATATTTTTCACGAGTGCGCAGCACGAGTGAAAAATATCAAAATATTAGCCACACGAGTGAAATATATTTGGTATTACTGAAGACACTGTTAGATATTCTGTTTATTACATTTTTTATCAATGAAAACCCTACCCCGTATGCTAACTAGGACTACAGCGATAATTTGTAAACAAAAAAATAGTTTCCCCTGTCCAGGTGCTGATATATGTCGGGCTTTCTGATTGGTCAATTATTTTGGTATTTTCTAATCATTGATTTGATTGGTCAAATCAGCAAAAGTGATATTTTTCACTAGTGAAAAATATGATATTTGTCACTAGTGAAAAATATCACTTTTATAGAATGAATAATTTTTGATATTTCACTGGTAAAAATGTAATAAAACAAATTATTACTTGTGTATATAAAAATGTCATCATTACATTACAGCCTGTTGGATCTGTCCATGTGTCCATCTGCTCTCGTTGCCATACCAGGTATTATACTATTGTTATGTATTGTTTTACCTCTTGTTTCACACTTAAGTGTGTCAGAGTGAAATAAAAATCTTGAAATCTTGAACCTTTAATCTAAACATATGACACAGATAACGAGCTTGGACAGCTTCCTTATAGGTTCGAGTGTGCTTTATTCCAAACTTTTCCATTTAGCACTAGAATATTTAGTATGATAATTTATACTTGAATACCATGTGTCTAATTAGAATACTTTTTTTTCTGATGTAATTTCGTTTCAACGTGTAAATTCAACAAAAAATGTTATTATCAAAACAAAGACATGGACGGTATAATTATCTATGTTTTAATTTTTAACCATTTGTATAACAAAACGTATCCATTATCTTCCATAGTTTTGCGAATTTAATTTGAGACGTACATTTGTCTGTTTAAGCGTTTAACAATAGACTATTGTATGTATATACCGTATTCTATTAAGAGTTCGTTGGTCCTTTCTATTTAGTTCCGTGGTACAAACTGTCGCGGATTCACCATATCAAACAAATTAAAACGCATATTTTTAGGTTATTTCTGTTTGTATCTATTTTCGTGGTCCTTTCCCGATAGCGAAAACTGCGATTTTTTATACATACCTAATATTTCCTGCCATGCAGTGCAATGAAGATATTTAAAGTGTTTTAAAAAGAACGTCCAGATAAAGATATTACAAAATCTCTGCATGCGTATATAGAGTGAAGTATCTTTAATTCATGAAGTAGCGGATGAAATAAAGGCGGGAGAATAATAAAAATAATAGTAAAAAATTATTGAAACTTCATTTATTAATAAGAACAAATGTCGTCGTTCTTTCCAAAACACCCTCTGTGTACTAAGTAAAGATTCCATTTATATGTAGTTAACAATATACTGAATCTCTAGTAACATCGGCCTGATAAAATGTTACCTATCCACACGGTAGACAAAATCAACTGTACCCACTATAAGGAGAAGCATGCTGTATATAAAATATAAGTATAAACCAATAAGACTTTACAGCACTTTCTAAGTGTACATGGAATATTTCAGATATTCCGGAGAAAATCGTGTAATGTCTGGCTATGGAGACACAGAGATATGGAATGTAGTAGTTACTATTATTTAATATTAGATAATAAAATATCAAACCTGACGATGGAATAAGGTTAATATTTATAGTGTACGTGTTTTTAACTCGTCCTGTGGTAAGAATTAATATGTTAACTTTCATTTGTATATCAATATTGAGTTACGTCGAGCATAACTCTGACATTTTCCTAACAAAATAGTTGCGCAGCTTTTCATGTGTAGTTACAATAAAACTTCATGTTAAGATTTTACAAAAATGTTTTACTTTGATCTTAAAATTTGTGGAGTATTTATTTTAACTGCTGTATTTTTTTCTATTTCTGGAGAAAGTTATGTATATGTGATTTATATTATTAACATAACTATCTAAATTTTATCTTATTAATTCAACCTAATTAAGTTGACATTTTTGTTGAGAATTTAAAAAATTACAGAATGATATGTTGAATACAACGCATATATAAGCAAGTGAAATATCTAATATCTAATAAAGATAAAGGCGGCATTAAAATATTCTTCAAATAGAATATGACATTATTTTATTGATGTTCAGACTCACCATCTTGATTATTTACTGTGATTTCTCTACCTTTGTCCTCTGTGTCACGTCATATGTTAAAATCTATATTAATGCATCTTAATCAATTATATATTCTATCAACGATAAATAATTATTCATTCATATCACAGACATTCATTTATATAAATATCATTATTATTATTCCAGTATTTACTGATCCTTACAATATGTAGGAATAAGTTACATTTATCTATAGATATAATTTCCATCATTATAGCTTTTTATGAAAATATGAATTTCAAATTGAGAAAGTAATTGTTATACTTCTATCAAGATTAATGATAATTTAATGTTACATGGTATAACGTCGGTAGGAAAAGTGTTTAGGTCTTCGATGCAATGATTGTTTTGTGTTAAACAAATCCATTGCAAATCGGTGTTTTAGTAATGTTTTGATGTATAATGCATTATTTTAATAACACATTTTAATAAAAATTGATCTGCTGATAACGGGTTTTTAAATAACTGTAAGTAAGGGCATGGTGGTGGCAGCACGGCTAAGCCAACCGGAAATGAATAATGAATTTTACTAGTCAAACCGGATACTAAAGTACGTTGTTCAATGTCCGGAACTGTTCTCCGCCCTATCATAGTCCAAAATCACCTCGTAAATGTACTGGCACGTATCTATTATAACTGGTTATGAATACATTCCACGATTTATTAAAGACACTAGGTAAGAAATTCTTAAGAGATCTCTGACTCATTCGGAGTACGTTAAAATTGATGTGTGTTGTCAGTCACTGTTTCAAACAGAAATATGTTGGCAAAAAGTCGGGTAATGGTTAAATTTCGTTACTAAACGGTAATTATATTGAAATAGATTACTTGTTTCTAGCATTTGACATTTCACAACAGACACATTTGATGCTAAAACATACACTTTGTCCACGGGAGGGCCAGGTTGTTGCCACCGCTATGTATAATGAACCGATTTGATTTGTTGTTATGAGTAATAACCGTATAGACTACAGTGAAACGCCATTTGTTATACATTTATGGAAAAACGAAACGATCAACTATGATATTCAGCAGTTTTGGTAACTTTCAGGTAGTTTATTTTCTAACATTTAATAAGTAATTTCCAATATAGGAAGTGGTATTAACATTCTTATGAAAACATATGACCTTTCTAAATGCCTGAATATCAGCCAATTTTGTGAGAACGGTTATCATCAAATAGACAATCACTGCGTTCTATTCCTTAGTATACAGTAATAAAAGTAGGCAAATCAATCCCAAACTGTGTAGTTGATGGCTTGTCTTCCATCAAATTCACATTCGTTCCCTCTGAATTTCATCCGCCAAAGACACGACTTCTTCATACGTGAAAGATATCAAACAAGTATAGCAATTGGCAATTAACAGGCAACTGTGGCCCCTACTGTGTAGCAATTGTCACGTCGGCTCGGCCCATTTCCGCCTACATTATTATAATGGCGGACTGACAATTGCTCCATTACCGTGAGACTAAGGCCGAACCAAGACATTAAATTATTGAAATATCCTTGATGAGGTTCGTAAGTGAGAGGACCGTTTGAAGTTTCTGGGACTAATTCATATCTTTGCTCCTGTCAATCATGTAAGTGCGTCAGATGGTACAGTACTTAGGGAAGTAAATCGCTGTACAAGTATCCAGGGAAACTAGTCCTCCTCCGTCAATGTTATAGAAACGTGCAGTCAATTATGTCATGACATATGCTACTAGCGTTTGAAACCAGAAGAACACTTGGGAGTTGAGACGATTTTCCTCACAGAGCAATAGGTTATGAAATTTCTAACTGCAATAGAAAGTCCACAAGCTGGAAGGAAAATATGGAAATAAAAAACACATTCCATTGGCAAAACGCATATATTACACAAATATTATCATATGCACTTAAGAGGGATACAAGAGGTCATTTTGCAAGCCTGCTGTTAATTACCCAAGTATATATACCTTCCTTCCAGCCGGTTATAAAAATTTTACATTGCACAACAGCTGTCAGGAGAGTTATGAGTTCTTAAAATTGATAGGACATGGTCTAACTTCCGACAATCAAAATTCAACTAAAAACCAGTTGAGGCTAATGTATGCTAACAGTGTGATGAGAAGGGCAATTACGGAGTAATTCCCTAACCCTGCGTGGTCGCCCGACTCCCCAGTCCTTATCACAAGCTTCCTGTCAAATCAAAGACAGCCAGTGATATTATGCCCGATATCTGCACACATTGAGGATAGCTGACATAACAACCGGAAGCGCTGTACCCCGAGTCAAATAAATCTCTTTGTGACATTTTCTTTACTTTTTTCACCACGTTTGGTCTCTAGTATATTACTTTTTGATTCACATTGGTCGGTAAATACAATTAAAAGTAAACGGCGCTGGTTCTATAGAGCCATTGTGACATACAGGAACCGTTTAGTTAGCGGAAGTGTTGACAGGGCACGTGGACACCGTAAGAGGTTGAGTTGATGGAGAGGCAGATCAGAACGTATACTAGTCTGCGCTGTTTATCGTAGATTTATATCATCTCCACAATCTATTCTATTACGGACATATTGTGATTGATGTGTGGACGGTTACATCAGTAACGTTTAATTGAGATTTACTGATGTACACCACACCACTGTAATATTTAAGGACATCACACCACTAAACTATTTAAGGACATCACACCACTGTAATATTTAAGGATATATGATCGAGACATCACACCACTAAAATATTTAAGGACATCACACCACTGTAATATTTAAGGATATACGATCGAGACATCACACCACTAAAATATTTAAGGATATATGATCGAGACATCACACCACTAAAATATTTAAGGATATATGATCGAGACATCACACCACTAAAATATTTAAGGATATATGATCGAGACATCACACCACTAAAATATTTAAGGATATATGATCGAGACATCACACTACTGTAATATTTAAGGATATATGATCGAGACATCACACCACTAAAATATTTAAGGATATATGATCGAGACATCACACCACTAAAATATTTAAGGATATATGATCGAGACATCACACCACTGTAATATTTAAGGATATATGATCGAGACATCACACCACTAAAATATTTAAGGATATATGATCGAGACATCACACCATTGTAATATTTAAGGATATTTGATCGAGACATCACACCACTAAAATATTTAAGAATATAAGATCGAGACATTACACCACTAAAATTTAAGGATATATGATCGAGACATCACACCACTAAAATATTTAAGGATATATGATCGAGATATCACACCACTAAAATATTTAAGGATATATGATCGAGACATCACACCACTGTAATATTTAAGGATATATGATCGAGACATCACACCACTGTAATATTTAAGGATATATGATCGAGACATCACACCACTAACATATTTAAGGATATATGATCGAGACATCACACCACTGTAATATTTAAGGATATATGATCGAGACATCACACCACTAAAATATTTAAGGATATATGATCGAGACATCACACCATTGTAATATTTAAGGATATTTGATCGAGACATCACACCACTAAAATATTTAAGAATATAAGATCGAGACATCACACCACTAAAATATTTAAGGATATATGATCGAGACATCACACCACTAAAATATTTAAGGATATATGATCGAGACATCACACCACTGTAATATTTAAGGATATATGATCGAGACATCACACCACTGTAATATTTAAGTATATATGATCGAGACATCACACCACTGTAATATTTAAGGATATATGATCGAGACATCACACCACTAACATATTTAAGGATATATGATCGAGACATCACACCACTGAAAAAATTTAAGGATATATGATCGAGACATCACACCACTAAAATATTTAAGGATATATGATCGAGACATCACACCACTGTAATATTTAAGGATATATGATCGAGACATCACACCACTGTAATATTTAAGGATATATGATCGAGACATCACACCACTGAACTATTTAAGGATATATGATCGAGACATCACACCAATGAAATATTTAAGGATATATGATCGAGACATCACACCAATGAAATATTTAAGGATATATGATCGAGACATCACACCACTGTAATATTTAAGGATATATGATCGAGACATCACACCACTAAAATATTTAAGGATATATGATCGAGACATCACATCACTAAACTATTTAAGGATATATGATCGAGACATCACATCACTAAACTATTTAAGGACATCACACCACTGTAATATTTAAGGATATACGATCGAGACATCACACCACTAAAATATTTAAGGATATATGATCGAGACATCACACCACTAAACTATTTAAGGATATATGATCGAGACATCACATCACTAAACTATTTAAGGATATATGATCGAGACATCACACCACTAAAATATTTAAGGACATCACACCACTGTAATATTTAAGGATATACGATCGAGACATCACACCACTGAAATATTTAAGGATATATGATCGAGACATCACACCACTAAACTATTTAAGGATATATGATCGAGACATCACACCACTAAACTATTTAAGGATATATGATCGAGACATCACATCACTAAACTATTTAAGGATATATGATCGAGACATCACACCACTAAAATATTTAAGGATATATGATCGAGACATCACACCACTAAAATATTTAAGGATATATGATCGAGACATCACACCACTAAAATATTTAAGGATATATGATCGAGACATCACACCACTAAACTATTTAAGGATATATGATCGAGACATCACATCACTAAACTATTTAAGGATATATGATCGAGACATCACACCACTAAAATATTTAAGGACATCACACCACTGTAATATTTAAGGATATACGATCGAGACATCACACCACTAAAATATTTAAGGATATATGATCGAGACATCACACCACTAAACTATTTAAGGATATATGATCGAGACATCACACCACTAAACTATTTAAGGATATATGATCGAGACATCACATCACTAAACTATTTAAGGATATATGATCGAGACATCACACCACTAAAATATTTAAGGATATATGATCGAGACATCACACCACTAAAATATTTAAGGATATATGATCGAGACATCACACCACTAAAATATTTAAGGATATATGATCGAGACATCACACCACTAACATATTTAAGGATATATGATCGAGACATCACATCACTAAACTATTTAAGGATATATGATCGAGACATCACACCACTAAAATATTTAAGGATATATGATCGAGACATCACACCACTAAAATATTTAAGGATATATGATCGAGACATCACACCACTAAAATATTTAAGGATATATGATCGAGACATCACACCACTAACATATTTAAGGATATATGATCGAGACATCAGACCACTGTAATATTTAAGGATATACGATCGAGAGATCACACCACTAAAATATTTAAGGATATATGATCGAGACATCACACCACTAAAATATTTAAGGATATATGATCGAGACATCACACCACTGAAATATTTAAGGATATATGATCGAGACATCACACCACTACAATATTTAAGGATATATGATCGAGACATTACTGATGACAATCATAATAATAAACTTTACCCAAGGTCGATGACACTTTGAGTCAAGACTCTTCTTCCAAGTGTTAGACATCACAAATGTTCAACATTTACAACAACTGATTAAAATATCGAACGTAATTAATTTGACTTTATATGTTGTCATTGTTTATCATTATATCCCTCAGTTTCATAACGCAGTACTGCATATTAACTTTCACCTGTCGCTTTACAGTGATAATACTGTGATTTATTAAGTTTTGCCGGTGTAATATGAGAAATTATCAAGTTGATAAAAACAGAAGCCATCATCACTACATGGTTACTTCATGACAAGCGATGGTACAATCACCGATACTGACCAGACAGTGTACAGACATAACATATTATAAAAACCCTGAATACAGTCCCTGAACAAAATATTTAAACATATATCCACGTAACTACTTTTATATTGTTATTTTCTTGTTTTTCCTATATTTCCATTGTGTTTTAAAATGAGAGGCATTGTTAACAATTTTTTATTATTGATAATTTATAATTTGATATTATACAGGTAAACAACACACCAATGCTAATTAAATATAATTGTGTTATATAGATGTGCACGTTTCTTTAGACTGTTCAATCTAATTACACAACACACTTTAGCTGTAAAAAACTTTCCATGTCTTTATTATTGCATATTTCACATAACATCAAAGAGTACATATGATAATCAATACATCACATTGTACTATAGAAACAATACATTCTGTATTAACATCACATTGTACTATAGAAACAATACATTCTGTATTAACTTAGTTCATCATACATCACATTGTACTATAGAAACAATACATTCTGTATTAACATCACATTGTACTATAGAAACAATACATTCTGTATTAACATCACATTGTACTATAGAAACAATACATTCTGTATTAACATCACATTGTACTATAGAAACAATACATTCTGTATTAACATCACATTGTACTATAGAAACAATACATTCTGTATTAACTTAGTTCATCATACATCACATTGTACTATAGAAACAATACATTCTGTATTAACATCACATTGTACTATAGAAACAATACATTCTGTATTAACTTCACATTGTACTATAGAAACAATACATTCTGTATTAACATCACATTGTACTATAGAAACAATACATTCTGTATTAACATCACATTGTACTATAGAAACAATACATTCTGTATTAACATCACATTGTACTATAGAAACAATACATTCTGTATTAACATCACATTGTACTATAGAAACAATACATTCTGTATTAACTTAGTTCATCATACATCACATTGTACTATAGAAACAATACATTCTGTATTAACATCACATTGTACTATAGAAACAATACATTCTGTATTAACTTAGTTCAGCATACATCACATTGTACTATAGAAACAATACATTCTGTATTAACTCAGTTCAGCATACATCACATTGTACTATAGAAACAATACATTCTGTATTAACATCACATTGTACTATAGAAACAATACATTCTGTATTAACATCACATTGTACTATAGAAACAATACATTCTGTATTAACATCACATTGTACTATAGAAACAATACATTCTGTATTAACATCACATTGTACTATAGAAACAATACATTCTGTATTAACATCACATTGTACTATAGAAACAATACATTCTGTATTAACATCACATTGTACTACAGAAACAATACATTCTGTATTAACATCACATTGTACTATAGAAACAATACATTCTGTATTAACATCACATTGTACTATAGAAACAATACATTCTGTATTAACATCACATTGTACTATAGAAACAATACATTCTGTATTAACATCACATTGTACTATAGAAACAATACATTCTGTATTAACATCACATTGTACTATAGAAACAATACATTCTGTATTAACATCACATTGTACTACAGAAACAATACATTCTGTATTAACATCACATTGTACTATAGAAACAATACATTCTGTATTAACATCACATTGTACTATAGAAACAATACATTCTGTATTAACATCACATTGTACTATAGAAACAATACATTCTGTATTAACTTAGTTCAGCATACATCACATTGTACTATAGAAACAATACATTCTGTATTAACATCACATTGTACTATAGAAACAATACATTCTGTATTAACTTAGTTCAGCATACATCACATTGTACTATAGAAACAATACATTCTGTATTAACATCACATTGTACTATAGAAACAATACATTCTGTATTAACATCACATTGTACTATAGAAACAATACATTCTGTATTAACTTAGTTCAGCATACATCACATTGTACTATAGAAACAATACATTCTGTATTAACATCACATTGTACTATAGAAACAATACATTCTGTATTAACTTCACATTGTACTATAGAAACAATACATTCTGTATTAACATCACATTGTACTATAGAAACAATACATTCTGTATTAACATCACATTGTACTATAGAAACAATACATTCTGTATTAACATCACATTGTACTATAGAAACAATACATTCTGTATTAACTTAGTTCATCATACATCACATTGTACTATAGAAACAATACATTCTGTATTAACATCACATTGTACTATAGAAACAATACATTCTGTATTAACATCACATTGTACTATAGAAACAATACATTCTGTATTAACTTAGTTCATCATACATCACATTGTACTATAGAAACAATACATTCTGTATTAACATCACATTGTACTATAGAAACAATACATTCTGTATTAACATCACATTGTACTACAGAAACAATACATTCTGTATTAACATCACATTGTACTATAGAAACAATACATTCTGTATTAACATCACATTGTACTATAGAAACAATACATTCTGTATTAACATCACATTGTACTATAGAAACAATACATTCTGTATTAACATCACATTGTACTATAGAAACAATACATTCTGTATTAACATCACATTGTACTATAGAAACAATACATTCTGTATTAACTTAGTTCATCATACATCACATTGTACTATAGAAACAATACATTCTGTATTAACATCACATTGTACTATAGAAACAATACATTCTGTATTAACTTAGTTCAGCATACATCACATTGTACTATAGAAACAATACATTCTGTATTAACATCACATTGTACTATAGAAACAATACATTCTGTATTAACATCACATTGTACTATAGAAACAATACATTCTGTATTAACATCACATTGTACTATAGAAACAATACATTCTGTATTAACATCACATTGTACTATAGAAACAATACATTCTGTATTAACATCACATTGTACTATAGAAACAATACATTCTGTATTAACTTAGTTCATCATACATCACATTGTACTATAGAAACAATACATTCTGTATTAACATCACATTGTACTATAGAAACAATACATTCTGTATTAACATCACATTGTACTATAGAAACAATACATTCTGTATTAACTTAGTTCAGCATACATCACATTGTACTATAGAAACAATACATTCTGTATTAACATCACATTGTACTATAGAAACAATACATTCTGTATTAACATCACATTGTACTATAGAAACAATACATTCTGTATTAACATCACATTGTACTATAGAAACAATACATTCTGTATTAACATCACATTGTACTATAGAAACAATACATTCTGTATTAACATCACATTGTACTATAGAAACAATACATTCTGTATTAACTTAGTTCATCATACATCACATTGTACTATAGAAACAATACATTCTGTATTAACATCACATTGTACTATAGAAACAATACATTCTGTATTAACATCACATTGTACTATAGAAACAATACATTCTGTATTAACTTAGTTCATCATACATCACATTCTACTATAGAAACAATACATTCTGTATTAACATCACATTGTACTATAGAAACAATACATTCTGTATTAACATCACATTGTACTATAGAAACAATACATTCTGTATTAACATCACATTGTACTATAGAAACAATACATTCTGTATTAACATCACATTGTACTATAGAAACAATACATTCTGTATTAACATCACATTGTACTATAGAAACAATACATTCTGTATTAACATCACATTGTACTATAGAAACAATACATTCTGTATTAACATCACATTGTACTATAGAAACAATACATTCTGTATTAACATCACATTGTACTATAGAAACAATACATTCTGTATTAACTTAGTTCAGCATACATCACATTGTACTATAGAAACAATACATTCTGTATTAACATCACATTGTACTATAGAAACAATACATTCTGTATTAACATCACATTGTACTATAGAAACAATACATTCTGTATTAACTTAGTTCATCATACATCACATTGTACTATAGAAACAATACATTCTGTATTAACATCACATTGTACTATAGAAACAATACATTCTGTATTAACATCACATTGTACTATAGAAACAATACATTCTGTATTAACATCACATTGTACTATAGAAACAATACATTCTGTATTAACTTAGTTCAGCATACATCACATTGTACTATAGAAACAATACATTTTGTATTAACATCACATTGTACTATAGAAACAATACATTCTGTATTAACTTAGTTCAGCATACATCACATTGTACTATAGAAACAATACATTCTGTATTAACATCACATTGTACTATAGAAACAATACATTCTGTATTAACATCACATTGTACTATAGAAACAATACATTCTGTATTAACATCACATTGTACTATAGAAACAATACATTCTGTATTAACATCACATTGTACTATAGAAACAATACATTCTGTATTAACTTAGTTCAGCATACATCACATTGTACTATAGAAACAATACATTCTGTATTAACATCACATTGTACTATAGAAACAATACATTCTGTATTAACAATGCGATTTTAAGTTAATATTTATAACACTTAGCTGAAAATATAAGTGTTCAATTTAGAAAAAAACCCACCTTACAAACATTGTTTTTGCGATTTATGTTATACAATTATCTCCCATATACAATGTATTTTACATGGACATTGTTCACTTTCACCTCTAAACTGTGAATTGTACAAAAGTTTTAACATTAAAACCATTTTTGTCTTTATCATAATTCACTTTCAATGCACCAGCACTTTTTGTCTTTCGTTTTTTTCAAAGTCGATCAATGATAAATAAGTTGGTGCGAGACAATGTTCTCGCATCATTCACAGAATTATTTTCCGTTTTACATGGTCAAAATTAGTATAACATCCCTTAGGGTGTGATTTCTATGTCAACTTCTATCGTATGATAAATAGTAACACGAACTTACAGCAATTAAAACAACGACGTCATGGCAACAACACAATGACGTCACACCGACATTTCCGATCATGTCCACATTTTGTCGCATTGCATTATTATTATTTTTAAATATCTGAACAAATGGACCCCTCGTTATAAAATATTATGATGGGAGAAAAATAATCAACCCCTACGTTATGGATGTGACAGACATGGCAGAGCCTCGTTTTAGACAACCAAGAATATCACCCCGAGGTTTTCAAATTTCTCTATCACACGAAGAACGGGTATGTAGATGTAAACGTTCTTAACGTTTGTATTTACATAAATACTCTCCCAGTTATACTGGAAACAGGTATGAAATACTTCACAATGAAAGACATAACAGTTGTTCTTGGTTTTGTTTATGAATAAGAAATATATTCGAGTTTCGGGAATGTTCACGAGTGACATTCATCATGAAAAACACGGATGCTTTAAAGACATTTTGTAAATATTTTTTTGCTAACATTCTTTGACAATGGATGATGTATTGCACGTAGCAATGTATAATGATTGTTAAAAACTACATTTGTTATATTTTCACGAGTTATATCTCTTAAAGCACGTAGCAATATATAATGATTGTTAAAAACTACATTTGTTATATTTTCACGAGCTATGTCTTAAAACAATTAAATACATGTATATATTTTAATAAAGTAAATATAAAAGATAATAAAATTCACACCAGATCATTTCTAATGTCAGTTCTGCAACACAAATAGACAAAAATAGACGTAAAATGTTGACACAACCTCCAAATCTACACAGGAGGTACACATATCAGCGATAATGACACTAGGGGTCCCCCAGACGTGATCGTTAACTACACGACGTTCAGTCTTACACTGGAGCTTAAACCAGGATCTTCAGTCTTAGACTGGAAAGTAAACCAGGATCTTCAGTCCTAGACTGGAATATAAACCAGGATCTTCAGTCTTAGACTGGAACTTAAACCAGGATCTTTACTTTTAGACTGGAATATAAACCAGGATCTTCAGTCTTAGACTGGAAAGTAAACCAGGATCTTCAGTCCTAGACTGGAATATAAACCAGGATCTTCAGTCCTAGACTGGAATATAAACCAGGATCGCCAGTCACAGACGGGAATATAAACCAGGATCTTCAGTCCTAGACTGGAATGTAAACCAGGAGTTTCAGTCTTAGTTTGGAATGTAACCAAGATCGCCAGTCACAGACGGGAATATAAACCAGGATATTCAGTCTTAGATTGAAATATAAACCAGGATCTTCAATCTTAGACTGGAATATAAACCAGGATCTTCAATCTTAGACTGGAATATAAACCAGAATATTTAGTCTTAGACTAGAACTTAAACCAGGATCTTCAGTCCTAGACTGGAATATAAACCACGAGTTTCAGTCTTAGACTGGAAGATAAACCTGGATCGCCAGACTAAGATTTGAATGTAAAGTGGATTATCAGTCTAAAACTAGAAACATTACTACAAGTCCGACATACATTATATGTACATTTGAAGTTTGTCTCTAAACAATACAATTGGAATTTAGCACCTGAAAGTATGAACTTTATAACGAGTATACGCTGACTAGTTATAGGAATCGTCAGTGAATCTGTTGGGGAGATTAGAACACAAACAGAACATTATTTTTATATATGTGTCAGTCCATGATTAATTCTGGATGTACTATTTTCAGAGGAATATTATCTTTTATCTGGTTTCATTTATGTCAGACAATAGAACTCTTAAGTCTTACCGAGACATTTTTTCAGAGCGGACAAGGGACGCTATGAATGGCACTTATTTAATGGAAATACAACATTTGAGTAGTTGCTGGAGGAAACAAAAAATAAAATGAAAGACAAGTTACTTGATAGAAGGAAGACAAGACAAAATATAAGGGAATACATCAAAACGAGGAAAGACGTTTTTCACTAAGGAGACAGAAAGACCAGATTTAAGATTAGAGTTACTAGGGAGACACACTCAATGACAGCAGCTTATGGAAGAGATAACCAAGCAAAAGGAAATATAACAGTTAACTGAGACATCAAAATAAAAGGATAAACAGCATGAACACCATACAAATAGGAAGTACTTTAGAAAATGTTCGCTCACTATAGCTCGTATGCACAACAATTTAACAGAACATTAACTAAAATGTACATCTGCGATTAAATATACATCGTATGTCGAACTGGCGGTCTATCAAGATAGATAACTACAAATCCTTGCATTGTGGAACCAGGCCCATTGGTCGAACCAGTATTCTTATCTCTTAGTTATCTTCATACCACTTGTATCAATCGCGTTTCGATATTCGTAGGTACTATTTGTAACATATTTCAACATAATACAATGTATATCTCGTGGTTAATTTCCTATCTTTCTATCGATAAAGGTCTAAATCAATACAACAAGTTGAAATTAAAAATTATTGGGATTACCAGTGTCGCAGTAAAGGTTTGTGGCATTACCAGTGTCACAGTAAAGGTTTGTGGCATTACAAGTGTCACAGTAAAGGTAAGTGGCATTACCAGTGTC
The DNA here is from genome assembly GCF_902652985.1 of Pecten maximus. NCBI lineage: Eukaryota > Metazoa > Mollusca > Bivalvia > Pectinida > Pectinidae > Pecten > Pecten maximus. The sequence goes on from NC_047026.1 coordinate 32,698,554, forward strand.
GCAGTAAAGGTTAGTGGCATTACCAGTGTCACAGTAAAGGTTAGAGGCATTACCAGTGTCACAGTAAAGGTTTGTGGCATTACCAGTGTCACAGTAAAGGTTTGTGGCATTACCAGTTTCACAGTAAAGGTTAGTGGCATTACCGGTGTCACAGTAAAGGTTTGTGGCATTACCAGTGTCACAGTAAAGGTTAGTGACATTACCAGTGTCACAGTAAAGGTTAGTGGTAATACCAGTGTCACAGTAAAGGTTAGTGGCATTACCAGTGTCACAGTAAAGGTTAGTGGCATTACCAGTGTCACAGTAAAGGTTAGTGGCATTACCAGTGTCACAGTAAAGGTTAGTGGCATTAACAGTGTCACAGTAAAGGTTAGTGGCATTACCAGTGTCACAGTAAAGGTTATAGGGATTACCAGTGTCACAGTGAAGGTTATTGGGATTACCAGTGTCACAGTAAAGGTTAGTGGCATTACCAGTGTCACAGTAAAGGTTAGTGGCATTAATAGTGTCACAGTAAAGGTAAGTGGCATTACCAGTGTCACAATAAAGGTTATAGGGATTACCAGTGTCGCAGTAAAGGTTATTGGGATTATCAGTACCACAGTAAAGGTTATTGGGATTACCAGTGCCACAGTAAAGGTTAGTGGCATTGCCAGTGCCACAGTAAAGGTTAGTGGCATTGCCAGTGCCACAGTAAAGGTTAGTGACATTACCAGTGCCACAGTAAATGTTAGTGGCATTACCAGTGTCACAGTAAAGGTTAGTGGGATTACCAGTGCCACAGTAAAGGTCATTTGGATTACCAGTGCCACAGTAAAGGTCATTGGGATTACCAGTGTTATATTTAAGGTTATAGGGATCACCAGGGTTACATTGAACAGTCCCATGTATATTTCACTTTGGTAATTATTTCGATTCTTGATGCACCTATCGACTTTTGTTTTCTTTATATGTTATATAACATAATGGGACAATTGTTGACAAATGAACACAATAGAAGTGTATGTTACGCCTGACTTTCGTTGTCAGATGAGGAGAGATAAGGGGATATCGCGCGAGTTGGAGACGCACTTGTGATACATTTGTCCACCGTAGGTAATTCTGTCATGTTTCCGCTCACGTTTCCTCTCCTTGAACGTTTCATCGTTGTCCGCTTAAACTTTTCCTTCCTTGTGTCTGGTGGACGTGTGTATTTAACCTTAATATCAAAATCATTTTCTACCAAATCGTTTTCTACAAAGTCATTTTCTACATTTGATTTCAGATTTTCCATCTCTAAGTTTGATTCACTACTCCTTCCGTTTTGTTTCTTACGACTTTTTCGTTTTTGATTTTTCGAACTTTCCAGTCCCTGTGTAGTTTCTAGCAGGTTCTCTTTTGTTAAAGCTGTTGTACTGGTGTTTCTCTCACTTTGTTTTGCTTTCTTCTCCTTTTTTTGTCCTGTTGTTTCCTTATATTCAAACGTCCCTAAAATTTCATCTTTAAGCGAGCTCAACAAAGGGTTACTGTTCCTTCCTTTCTTTTTGTGTTTGTCGCCCAGTTGATTCATATTGATATTTTCCGGTTCGATCCTGTTCTTTTTCCTAGGATAAACCTCCCTGTTTCTCTCCTTTTCTTCTTGTTTTTTATCTCCTTCCCTGATTTAACTGTTTTTGTGTAACAGCAGGGTTTCCGTTTTCCTCGACATGATTTGGCCACATATTATTTGATAAATTAATGTTTGCCGTTTCTTCATCGTTGTCTTCGTCCGATTCCTGATCAAGATTTCTTGCCGACCTTCTTTCCATTCTTCTTTGTCTTCTTTTGTGAGCCATTGTATTGTCATTTTCAGGCTGATGGAGAGTGCTATTTTCGTCTTTTTCACTTTGCAAATCATCTTCAATCGTCAAAGGTTTGATTTGTTCGATACTGTCTTGTTTTGCCATCTTAGTAAACATCACTGCACGCGATGGCCCCTAAAATGCATGAAACAATTCTATTTTACATTAGAATAATAACATTTACATAGCAGTTACATCACATCTATACTAAAAGAAAAAGTACAGTTATCTTTATTAATTTACCACAATAAGTTGAAAGATCATAACCATTGTTGATATTTAAGCAATGAACAGTGGTTTTAATGTTGTTTGACTGTAGTTGCAAAAGAATATTTCTGACAAATCAGAAGAAAGTCAAAATTATAATTGAAGAGTTACTTACCTTAGGTACAATGTACCTGTCACTTGTAGGGAGTGTCAGTGGAGTCGTGTGTGGTATTGCGATGTACCTTGTTAGGTTGTGTCCCTGGGGTCGTGTATGACATTACTGTGTACCAGTAAGGTTGTGTCCCTGGAGTCGTGTATGATATTATAATGTACCAGTAAGGTTGTGTCCCTGGGGCCGTGTATGACATTACTGTGTACCAGTAAGTTTGTGTCCCTGAGGTCGTGTATGGCATTACTGTGTACCAGTAAGGTTGTGTCCCTGGGGTCGTGTATGACATTACTGTGTACCAGTAAGGTTGTGTCCCTGGGGTCGTGTATGACATTACTGTGTACCAGTAAGGTTGTATCCCTGGGGTCGTGTATGACATTACTGTGTACCAGTAAGGTTGTGTCCCTGGGGTCGTGTATGACATTACCATGTACCAGTAAGGTTGTGTCCCTGGGGTCGTGTATGACATTACTGTGTACCAGTAAGGTTGTGTCCCTGGGGTCGTGTATGGCATTACCGTGTACCAATAAGGTTGTGTCCCTGGGGTCGTGTATGACCTTACCATGTACCAGTAAGGTTGTGTCCCTTGGGTCGTGTATGACATTACTGTGTATCAGTAAGTTTGTGTCCCTGGGGTCGTGTATGACATTACTGTGTACCAGTAAGGTTGTGTCCCTGGGGTCGTGTATGACATTACTGTGTACCAGTAAGGTTGTGTCCCTGGGGTCGTGTATGACATTTCAATGTGCCAGTAAGGTTGTGTCCCTGGGACGTGTATGATATTACTGTGTACCAGTAAGTTTGTGTCCCTGGGGTCGTGTATGGCATTATAATGTACCAGTAAGTTTGTGTCTCTGGGGTCGTGTATGCCATTACCATGTACCAGTAAGTTTGTGTCCCTGGGGTCGTGTATGATATTACTGTGTACCAGTAAGTTTGTGTCCCTGGGGTCGTGTATGATATTACCGTGAACCAGTAAGGTTGTGTCCCTGGGGTCGTGTATGACATTATTGTGTACCAGTAAGTTTGTGTCCCTGGGGTCGTGTATGGCATTACCATGTACCAGTAAGGTTGTGTCCCTGGGGTCGTGTATGATATTACTGTGTACCAGTAAGTTTGTGTCCCTGGGGTCGTGTATGACATTATAATGTACCAGTAAGGCTGTGTCCCTGGGGTCGTGTATGACATTACTGTGTACCAGTAAGGTTGTGTCCCTGGGGTCGTGTATGACATTACTGTGTACCAGTAAGTTTGTGTCCCTGGGGTCGTGTATGATATTACCGTGAACCAGTAAGTTTGTGTCCCTGGGGTCGTGTATGACATTATAATGTACCAGTAAGGTTGTGTCCCTGGGGCCGTGTATGACATTACTGTGTACCAGTAAATGTGTGTCCCTGGGGTCGTGTATGACATCACCATGCACCAGTCATGGGGTCGGATGTAGTATTACAATGTAGTCGTTAGGTTGTGCCCCTAGGGTTGTATGTGGTATTACATTGTAGTTGTCAGGTTGTGCCGTTAGGTCCGTGTGTGGTACATTTGTTACAATGTAGTTGTCAGGTTTTGTCCCTAGGGTCGTATGTGGTATTACAATGTAGTTGTCAGGTTTTGCCCCTAGGGTCGTATGTGGTATTACAATGTAGTTGTCAGGTTGTTCCCCTAGGGCCGCGTGTAGTACGTTTTATTACAATGTAGTTGTCAGGTTTTGCCCCCAGGGTCGTGTGTGGTATTACAATGTAGTCGTTGTTAGGTCGTGTCCCTAGGGTCGTATGTGGTATTACAATGTAGTCGTTGTTAGGTTGTGTCTCTAGGGTCGTATGTGGTATTACAATGTAGTCGTTGTTAGGTCGTGTCTCTAGGGTCGTGTGTGGTATTACAATGTAGTCGTTGTTAGGTCGTGTCCCTAGGGTCGTGTGTGGTATTACAATGTAGTCATTGTAAGGTTGTGTCTCTAGGGTCGTATGTGGTATTACAATGTAGTTGTTGTTAGGTTGTGTCTCTAGGGTCGTATGTGGTATTACAATGTAGTTGTTGTTAGGTTGTGTCTCTAGGGTCGTGTGTGGTATTACAATGTAGTCGTTGTTAGGCCGTGTCTCTAGGGTCGTGTGGGGTATAGCAATGTAGTCGTTGTTAGGTCGTGTCTCTAGGGTCGTGTGTGGTATTACAATGTAGTTGTTGTTAGGTTGTGTCCCTAGGGTCGTATGTGGTATTATAATGTAGTTGTTGTTAGGTTGTGTCTCTAGGGTCGTATGTGGTATTACAATGTAGTTGTTGTTAGGTTGTGTCTCTAGGGTCGTGTGTGGTATTACAGTATAGTCGTTGTTAGGTTGTGTCTCTAGGGTCGTGTGTGGTATTACAGTATAGTTGTTGTTAGGTTGTGTCTCTAGGGTCGTATGTGGTATTACAATGTAGTCGTTGTTAGGTTGTGTCTCTAGGGTCGTATGTGGTATTACAGTATAGTCGTTGTTAGGTTGTGTCTCTAGGGTCGTATGTGGTATTACAATGTAGTTGTTGTTAGGTCGTGTCTCTGGAGTCGTATGTGGTATTATAATGTAGTTGTCAGGTTGTGTCTCTAGGGTCGTGTGTGATATTACAATGTAATTGTTGTTAGTTCGTGTATCTGGGGTCGTACGTGGTATTACAATGTAGTTGTTGTTAGTTCGTGTCTCTAGGGTCGTATGTGGTATTACAATGTAGTTGTTGTTAGGTCGTGTCTCTAGGGTCGTATGTGGTATTACAGTATAGTCGTTGTTAGGTTGTGTCTCTAGGTCGTGTGTGGTATTACAGTATAGTCGTTGTTAGGTTGTGTCTCTAGGGTCGTGTGTGGTATTACAGTATAGTCGTTGTTAGGTTGTGTCTCTAGGGTCGTATGTGGTATTACAATGTAGTCGTTGTTAGGTTGTGTCTCTAGGGTCGTATGTGGTATTACAATGTAGTTGTTGTTAGGTTGTGTCTCTAGGGTCGTATGTGGTATTACAATGTAGTTGTTGTTAGGTTGTGTCTCTAGGGTCGTGTGGGGTATAACAATGTAGTCGTTGTTAGGTTGTGTCTCTAGGGTCGTATGTGGTATTACAATGTAGTTGTTGTTAGGTTGTGTCTCTAGGGTCGTATGTGGTATTATAATGTAGTTGTTGTTAGGTTGTGTCTCTAGGGTCGTATGTGGTATTGCAATGTAGTCGTTGTTAGGTCGTGTCTCTAGGGTCGTATGTGGTATTACAATGTAGTTGTTGTTAGGTTGTGTCTCTAGGGTCGTATGTGGTATTGCAATGTAGTCGTTGTTAGGTCGTGTCTCTGGGGTCGTATGTGGTATTATAATCTGCATGTTATGTTACGGATAATTACGCTAAAAAAGGACAGTATTTTCTAACGGAGTGCATCTTCTAATCATAGGCCTTGGGTGTTGGTAATATTACGTGTATATTCATGCACGGAGAACCGGAGTTGTGTCCCCTTATTCACATCCCAAAATACTACCTGGTACACGAAGTTGTATAAGACGATTTATGTACCTACCCTTAAAGAGCGTTTGGAGTTAAGTCGGTCAAGCTTCACAGTGGTCATCTCCATGTGGTCACTGCTCAAAGTTTCCTCAATCTTATCTAGTCTGTTAGAAACATATGCATGTAACTTCTTTTACAATGGATCTAATATGTTCAGTAAGGATTATTGTTAAACCGTCGTTTAGATTTTAAACATGTTTTATGCAATGATATACACAATTGTCTAGAGAAGAGACATATTGTGAATAATTTCTGTGACTCACAGATAATCCATGACGTAATGTGGAAAATACATTTGATCAAATATAAATCCTATGTTAACCTGGTATACTTACCTGCTGACAATTTTCTGTATTTGTATTGTTAATGAAGTTTGCGTTTCCTTTAACTCTTTCTGAAACATGTTTTTCCGCTCTTCAATTTGCATCCGATTGACACGATGATACTCATTGTCTGAAATATGAGCACAACTCAGTTCGTATGATATTTCGACACGACGAGATTTCATGATGAATGTTAAGCCTTAAAAGTTAAGCACACTTTTTCGGAGCTTTTTGTCAATTTAATGGAAAAGGGGCGATAACTCGTACATATCCCCAACCTTAAGAACATGACTTTTAATTACCTTTTAGAGTGATCTGGTTTCCTAGTATTGTTTTCCTACATTTGCAGCAGAATATGAACCTCAGAAATCTCGCCATATGAACCAAGATAGAAAAAGGCGGTACAAAAACCGTCTTCAGCTGGTACTCATATGTTAAAAAGTACATGTTGTAGCGCCAAATAGCGGATGTCTTTTCGAATATCACGTTGTAAATGTTGCTGTAATGAAAAAAGACAATGTTAATGAAATGATGTTTTGCAAGTAATATACGACACCCCCTGCATCTATTCTGTTAGAATGTCAAACATTTATATATGAATACAAAGGTTAAATAACTTTTCTTTTCTCTTTAACCAAAACTTTTAACGTCAACACAGTGTAATAACATAGAATAGTTTAAAACTTTACCTGAAAATAGCAATCAGTAGGTTGAGAAGAAGGACATTCGACAACAATATGTAGATACCAAGGAATATATATACGAGACTATGTTGCTTCCGACAAAACTTAGCATCGTCAACGCAATCCGGATCATCTACAAAAATCAAATAAGAAGTCAGTAAGATAGAGACACAATCCCCAATCAGTATTCTGAACACGCCATTAAAGCTGAAGGCACACTGCTATATTATCTCACCACCTTGTTATATTTTGAAGGGTAATTAATAAACATATTTATAATGTGTTACCTTGCTATCTGATATAGTATTAAACCATACTACCCATAGTGAATACCGAACTGCTGATAATACATACATCTGTATTACACTGAGAAATATACCCCTTTGTAATATTTCCTGAGTAGCCGTTTATCTGGAAATCCTATGTCAGATAGATCACTGACAATGTTTCTCGAACATTTGCTATTAAACTGCGTACCAGCTATTTCATCTAATCCCACTTCGCCGTAAACTGTCCAGTAAGGTTGGTAGAAGATGTCCCTAATGATGTTCCAGGAAGGATGTCGCTCTGTATAGAGCAAGGCCTGACTAGATGTTCCATAGGCCACGATAAAGATCAGTAAGATCAGGAGGAACTGCAGCATGGACGCCGTCTAAAGTATTAAAATAACACGAATGGAAACATACACGAGTGGTTTTTTTTTTTTTTTATATAATTTATCAATATTCATGCATACAATTTATCAGTATTCAAGCATAAAATTTAGCATTTTCAATCATACCATTTATCAGTATCCAATCAACTCAGTATCCAATCAAATCAGTGCCCAATCATACCATGTATCAGTATACAGTTCATCCATAAACTTTTAACCCCCATGCTTTACTTCCATATGTTAAACTCGTAATTAACATAACTTATCATACCTGGTTATTTTGGCGGCAGAATTTTTTTCTCGCGACTACAGATCTCAAAAATCAACAAATCATCAACAATTCTGAACACAATTAAAAGTTTGAGCTGCCCCGTGATTAATACAAAAATAAACATAAGTACTCATTACCATTTCTTTTACCATGACGACCTGAGGTCCCAAAGTCTGATCGACAATGTACGCCTTGAATATTTTGAGTTGGAAGATGACGAGATTGATGGAATAGGCTATTTTTGTAAAGGTCTGGTCAGGCTCCAGGTGGTGGACACAGTAACCAAGAACAAACAATAGGGCATTCAGGGATTCCACAATGGTTGTCAGACCGATAAGGTCACGAAATGTCGCCCTCCAGCTGGCTGTTGGAAAGATCCCCAACTGGAAAAACAGCAACAAATAGCAAAAAGTAAAGACCGACCTCCAAAGATATCACATTGATTTAATCTATGCAGAAATACTTTCTAAACATTGTTGAAAATTGACAAAAAAAAAGTTATTTTATTTACAATTGTAGATGTCATTAACACTGATTTAAATCATCATTTGATATCTTACAAATCAGCAAAAAGAATAATAACATTGTATATTTGGCTTGAAATCATTAAAACGCGATATTATACTTGCATGATAAACTAGAATGAGAGATATAATATTACACCTACGGTATACAGTTCGTCCACCAACAGGGTGAGAATCCATGCCAGACAGACGCTCTCCATGATGGTGACGTATGCTTTCTTAAAGTCTACCAAAACCATATACACAAATAGTCCAAGAAACATGAAATACGTCATCTGAAAAACAAACAAACAAATAAATAGATAGCTTTTTTTTTAATGCAAATCAGTTCTGCTGGTAAAACTATGGCATATATCAAAGCATTTAAGATCCAAATCTTATTAATCTTAAAAGAAATAAGATACCTAAGGTTTATATGAGCTTTGCGATACTAAGCATTACTTTTTAAAAGTGTCGTTCTGTTCTCGACAAGAAAATTATAACTCTCTTGCTGCCCAGTTCCATATTATCCAAATATTAGGCATAAAGTCAACTTTAGCACCGAACTTCCTATATACCATGACTTACGTTATGATAAAAGAACTTTGTTCTCGGGGAGTTGAAGTAAAGTTTGAACTTTTGATACGTTCGCACGAGGAACTTTGATCCCCCTTTCCTTCCGTAAGTCTCATCTAAATCCTCTGTCTTCTGGAGAATATATGGAACCCTGACCTTCATGACAGGTGTAGCCACGAGAATTGGCATCACTTGTAACAAGACCATCTGAAAACCGTAAAGTATGTACAATTGTAATCATTTGTATAAAGGGATTTTAATTAGTCTTCATACCTGATCTCGTGTCCTTTTTATTATATGGGGCACCGTCCATAATTGTTATCGTCCAAGATCAGATCTACGGTACTGAAAAATGTTTAAATAGTATCTGATGGTTTTAACAAGGCAATGGGACTTTCGTTGTGATTACGATATAAGCTAGTTACTGAATACTCTCTTTATTATTACCCTTTTCACGTCCACAAATACTCCACCATTCCATATATCATCCATGAACTTCTGTACTGCCTGTGCTGCCATAAAGTTCTAAAACGAGACAAACATTTCCAGGAGAAAATTATTCTATTCAATAATCTTGTATTACATTATAAGTTCAATACACAGATTTATTCATGGGAGCGTTTAAGGAACGTTAGATATGTATATACATCCTGAAAAGTTATAGATTGAACAAAAGAATTAATTGAACTTTGTGATTGACAGAAACAACTACCGTCACATTTCCGCTCGCTGCCATCTGTAGAGCAGACAGTCCACCCCACACAGTCGACGGACAACACAACAGTAACTGGGTGAGATTCTCGTCTCCAACATTACAGGCACTTAGCAGCTGGATGGCCAAATCTTCGAACATCCTGCAACAGTTTGATTTAATGTCATAAAATAACTTTTCTTCGAACGTAAACAATATTAATTGATACTGCTATGAAGTATAAAAGCAACGTTGGCCATAAATACATTTACACAGCAGGGGTAATTCTTACCGAGTCTTGTGCTTACGGCTAAATATGTTGTTAACTTTTGGAGTAGAGAATTAAAAAAAAACATCTATCGATGAATACTTTGTAAAGTGTAAAAAATGAAAATAGCGAACATGGAAGCCAAATGCTAGATACAGAGGGTTACGTACTTTTTGTTGATTTCTAGTTGTTCTTTCTCATTCTGAAATCTGTCGTCGATCTGGGATTTCATTGTCTCCGATAGGTAACACATGGCAATAGCACTCTGCAACGGCTCCTGTCGTAACTTCCGCCAAGCAAATTTAGCGATATCTGGCCTAGAAATCAATTACATCATCACAGTTGAAGGTGTAAGATTACAATCAAGTAAGGCTATGGGACCTTATGGCCATTTTTGTATTGGTTACCTTCAAATTACAAATGCAAAATATCAGCCAGTTCTATTTTGTTGATTACTGAACAGTTCAAAATACGGTCTTAATCTTTGCGAGAGAAAAAAAACAAAGCTAAGAAACATATATGTTCATATCATGTATCGCTCTAGATATTTTTAGGGTCGAATGAGATCTACTAAATAAGTAATCTAATGAATGAATAGATATGAAATAAAATAGTTCGTTTGTCAGGCCAATGTGTAGAAACTGCATCCTCATACCCTTTGTCTTCATTCAATACTTTATTTTATCGGATAGTTTCGTAGGACAGGATCTCCAACACATGTATTTTTCAGTTGTGTTTGCTTATAGGCATTTTGATAGTCAAGTTATCAATATAATTGATTTTTGCTTGTGTGAGAATAACGTGTTCAATGTTCGTCAGCATTACTATTGGTTTCGTTGGCACTATCGCAATTCTCGTGCTGGTACTATCCCAGTTTTCACCCCTTGGCACTATCCCAGTTCATGAAACTCGGTAAGAATCATGATGATGTACATGTATATAACTCTGAATTCTGCTGTTTTTGTTTTCATTTTTTTTCAATTTTTCACTTTTAATTTCATATTCGAATGGCGTATTCTTGCCACCTTGGTTTTAACAAAATATATACAAGAATAAGAGTCTTTGTATATTAGCATATATTTCATATATACCTTAGGAAGATAACAGCCCAGATCAGAAGATGTTTGTACGGGTAGGAGTAGTTTCCTGGACGTTCTGGCAACAAAGCTCTCATGTTGCTTTTGTCAGTTTTCTGCTGCAGTTCAAATTCTGTAGCCACAAAATCATCTTCATACCTGTCAAACAGGTTCTTCAACACTCGTACTATAACCTTTCGGTCTGATATGGCCTTTACTTCGTCTGATTTCTTTTCATCTCGATAAAGGTATGTTGGAGCTATGTCTTCCCAGATAGTCATTCCGTAATCATAACATGCCTGCAATTTAAAAACAATTTACATATGGCGTATTGTATTTTTGTTTGTTTGGTTGTTTTGGGTTTTTTTCGTTGTTTTTCCAATGATAATTTTTTCACAAGTCCACACTACTTACCCTCTCGTAGAGCTGATGGAGATTTTTGCTTATGAAGTTATTGAAGTCGACAATTGTAATTTCTTTGCCTATGAGCTCTTCAATCCAGTCCAGTCGATTCTCCTGAGTAGTTATGGCTGTCAACAGAGTTTCATGGAACATCTCTGTATCACAGGCTGAAAAGATAGCGTGTAGTCAGATTTAAGATCGACCAAATCATTGTTTCATGATCATTGGAATACGTAGAAATACTCCTTGGTCACCTAATGCAAATATCATTTTTGAATGTACTATACATCTTATTTCATAGCTTTTTCTTTGACAATGTTTGAACCCCCATTCAAAACTAAACTTGTCGCGTCGTCTAAACAATACAATAATTTAATTCCAAGCATAATGCTGAAACACTCGAGCGTCTTGGCATCTTTATTTCTGAAATATGTGTCTATGTGAATGACATACAATCAAGGTGTTGAGTAAGTAGTTCCTGGACTTGTTCGTTCTTGAGCATATTCCATTCCACCGCTAGACTCAGGATTCTGCTCAGTCTCTTCGGGTGTCCTAGGAGATACAAAATACGTATACATGTATTTGTACTTACACGTCCTTCACATTACATACAGAGTCCAGGACATATTGACCAGAAATGTAAAGGTAAGAATACTTTCAGCGTTATCATACGTAACAAAAAAAAATAATTTGAAGCTTGAAAATTTGAATAGATATTTTCGTCTCAAAGCGATTGATGAATTATCAATGGCCATTTGGCTTTAATCAGCCTTTCATCTTTCTCAACTTCCAGAAACAGCCACCGGAGGTGCAATTTCGGCACTAATAACTTCCAGACTGCCCTATCACGTACACATTAAAAGCTTAGTCGAATTGAACACAACTGAGTGAAGTTACTTGTTCAAGGATATAACATATTGTGGATGCCTTGACCAGAACTAGCGACTCTTTGGTCATGTGGCCTTATTTCCTAACACTAGACCATCGTGCCGCCACAGTTATAGAGAGGACAATGGTTTTATGTAAAAGAATATTACGTGTGCTGCTGTTGAGGAGGACTGTGAGAATCTTGTTGTTGAAATCGACTTCTTTCTCCAAATCGCATACAGCAAAACATTCTTCACTGTCCTGATACAGAAAGTTGCGTATCATAAACATCTAAAATCTGTTTAAATCAACGGTTTTTAATTCTCCGTTACTACCCAATACCGTTATGTTCTTACTGTCTGTTTTATGCTTCCTTTTCAATTATTTTGATAAGATACACAGTTGTATTACGTTCCAATGTTTCTATCACATCTATGAAAACTACATACACATTTAAGACGATACTAGAGATAACATAAGCAGTATTGATACAGCATTAATTATCTGCTAATATACTCTTGGCCATCAATTTCCATTAATAGTCATGCATAAACTTTCCAACTTGTCATTTAGCAAAAATGCATGATTTTAAAAATGCATTCTTTGCATGTGTAACTGTTGTTGTAAATGTGACTTACGGTTTGGAGATTTTGATACAGTTCCTTCAGCTGACAAGATATTCGCGATTTCTCACGTTCTGTGTAGGTTCGAGAGACAGAAATATATTGGAAGAAATCTTCTACAAAATCACTGAAATAAGGGAAAAAAAACATAAACTGGATTTATCTTAGTACTAAATTTTTTTTTTTTTTATTTCAATATACTTCGAACAAGAACAAAATCTGTATACAATATATCGAGTAACAATCAACATATAAGCAAAGATAGACAACTCTATCAGTCATTTTTGTTCAACAAAATATCTTACCAGGAGTCCATGGCTTAGAGCTGATGATAAATATTCCATAGGAGGATATCAACTTTGTATATCTAAACCACATGTATCGGCAATAACAAACACGCAGTATAGTTTGTACTATTGTTAGGACTAGCATCAATTTGAATAAAATACTGAGTTCTAGAGCTCTATAGTATCTTAATGTGACTCGGCGTTTTGTAAACCATTCAAATGATAAAAATCACTTATTCACACTGCTGGTATTATTTCCGCGATATTGTCGCATAATTTATACAGAGATGATAAATACACTATTTATCAAGACATGTGAAAATAATAAATTTGGACACTATTTACGAGAGAGTGTATTGGGGCTTTCTTTCTTGTTTAGATTTTAAGACAAGGAACATTAAAGAATTCATCACATAACATCAAATAAAAAAGGCAGTTGTCCATGTTTAACTTCCAAGAAATCATATTCTGCTCAATATGAAGTTGTGTTATATATATTTACCCAAACTCCAAACTAGGGTTATTCGCGTTGGCGATGAATCCTGCTAGGCCGTCGGTACCCTTTATTACCAATACTGGTAATTTTGCCTTCAAAGCGAGGTCAATATATGTCAGTGTTGACTCATTTCCTCCTGCCAGAACGATGACCACTGGTGCAGAGAGCTGCGCGTGTTCTGCTGGAAAATTATATATATATACAGTAATTTTAAACGAGGTGAATCCGAGTTTTAATGAAGGGGAAACAAAACCTGTTATTATCTCGAAATTATTTTATCTTCGGCTACTTTAAAATTTTTACTTTTTTAAGTTTAACATATTAGGAATATCCATACGTATATAAGTTGAAGGATTTTGCGAAAGTCATATAATAACGAAGCACCTTGATTATACTAATGGCAAACATACTAAATTGTTTATACGCGTTTTTTCTCAATAAGATGACAGTTAGATAAAGTAGAGCCAAACACAAATTAAACTGCATCATACAGCTGTTTCGTCATTTGTCAGTGAGGCATGTAAGTAGAAGGTGACAGTTGACGATAAAAAAAGTCGACAGAAATGTCAAAATATAGACAGAGAGCAGCAATCACCACATAAAACGTTAAAACTGTATCTTTGTATTTATACAGTCCCTGTTTCCATGTACCTGTATGCTCGTCTTCATTCAGTTCCATCAGTTTCTGTTCTATTCGGTGTCGATACTTCATCACTTTCTCTGTATACTCCCCAACAAGGGCATCACTGTAATACCTGGCCTTGTCGTGAGCAAAGTCTACAAACATGTGGTAACCTAGTCCGTGACATAGTCGTGTGTCACCTCTGGTCATGATGTCCACGTTCCACTTACTTTGTTTTTGTGAGGTGCGCTGTAAAGGTATGAAAGTATTTGATTGATCATTACATCATAGCATCAGACTTTAGTCTTAATAATGTATCTAAAAATCAGAAAATACCGACATGCAAACGAAACCGTTATACTCAAAATCGATAAACCAGGGAAAATATGAAAGAAATATAGATAAGTATTGCGAACATTGAAGAGGTACAAAGATAGAGAAGCGATACGTGTTCTATACATTTTAATATTAGTTTTGTTTCATCTTCACCTATGAACATAACAATGAATTGATCAATCGATAATATTTGACCCGATTAGATGGGTAGACGGCTTACAAATGATATAAAAGATAATGCACAAAGAGTATAATCATTGTTTTTTTTTTTGTATTTATCGCCTCTCTATTTTGATACGTCTCAGAATATTTGAATGTCTATTGATAGAGAATGTCCAATTAACGTAATCGTTACTGTATCAGTACATGGTGTTAAAAATATGGAATGAGTTATTAAAAACAATGATATCTCATCCCAACAAACCGAAAAAGTTCTTGGATCTGCTATGAGCATGTTCTTTTCTTTGATCATATTCCACGGCGACAGTCCGATTACAGGAACCCTCCGCTGCTTGTAGGACTGATCCATCTTGCTGAACACTTTGTCCACTGATTTCGTTATACCTTCGTCTAAACCGGAAGTCATCACCATCGCATCAGCATCACGGGAAAACTTCAACCAGGAATACAAACATGCTTATGTTGTTTTTTTGTCTTTCAGTAGAATATCGATCTATATGTATAATTTTGGATGTTTAATTTCGTCTAACACATGGTGCTAAATCGACGTGGAAGAAAAATGCTCAGCTCAGATGTTTTCCTCATTAAAAAAGGGCGATATAGCACCATATTGACCTCAGTTTTTATATTACATTTATACATATTTACCAGTAACTTTATTATATATTTGTAACGAAAATACTATAAACTTATGCAACAGTAAAAATACATTATTACAAGTCATACATATAATTTTCACTTGTTCTATAAACATATAAATTGAAATACACTTATACAATAGGTATTACAATAAAGAAATTATAACTAACCTGAACAAGTTTAGACTGAAAATTCCTCCAAAGCTTTAGTGGAATCTCGTCGCCAACAACGGATATAACCAAACCAGCATCTTTAATCTTCCAGTACCTCGAAAAATGCTCGAGTATCTTTCCCGGGTCATCCCTAGTAGCTACTTGAACATACTGAAGTATAATAGAAAGAATTTGTCTGTTTGGATTGCTGGTTTTGATACCTTTTTACAAAGCTGTTTTTATATTCCAGAATAGATATTATTATAAGATAACTTGCTGTGTAACTCATCACCTAATGCATTTTTATAAGCACTAATTAATATATATAAAGTGTAACGAACCTTGAGTGAGTTGATCCGATTCCTCCATATTTTGCCACAGTATAATGAGTTTCTTAACGACTGGGGCCCTCCTACAAACGAATCGTATACACTGGTTAGGTGATCGCTTGTTATCTGTTCTTGAACCATTGTTTACAATCAAGATGTGAAATATCAAAGTTATCATGTAATGTAACAGAAGGAAGGCTATTTCAGCCAATATAAGGTATATCTTTATACCAGAAGGGGATGTCAGAAGGGTAGACTACCCTGATTAATTAACGGTATGTATTTATGTCAGAAGGGTAGATTACCCTAATTGAGTAACGGTATGTATTTATGTCAGAAGGGTAGATTACCCTCATTAATTAACGGTATGTATTTACGTCAGAAGGGTAGATTACCCTAATTAATTAACGGTATGTATTTATGTCAGAAGGGTAGATTACCCTCATTAATTAACGGTATGTATTTACATCAGAAGGGTAGATTACCCTCATTAATTAACGGTATGTATTTATGTCAGAAGGGTAGACTACCCTTATTAATTAACGGTATGTATTTACGTCAGAAGGGTAGATTACCCTCATTAATTAACGGTATGTATTTACGTCAGAAGGGTAGATTACCCTCATTAATTAACGGTATGTATTTACGTCAGAAGGGTAGATTACCTCATTAATTAACGGTATGTATTTATGTCAGAAGGGTAGATTACCCTAATTGATTAACGGTATGTATTTATGTCAGAAGGATAGATTACCCTCATTAATTAACGGTATGTATTTACGTCAGAAGGGTAGATTACCCTAATTAATTAACGGTATGTATTTACGTCAGAAGGGTAGATTACCCTCATTAATTAACGGTATGTATTTACGTCAGAAGGGTAGATTACCCTCATTAATTAACGGTATGTATTTATGTCAGAAGGGTAGATTACCCTCATTAATTAACGGTATGTATTTACGTCAGAAGGGTAGATTACCCTCATTAATTAACGGTATGTATTTATGTCAGAAGGGTAGACTACCCTTATTAATTAACGGTATGTATTTATGTCAGAAGGGTAGATTACCCTCATTAATTAACGGTATGTATTTACGTCAGAAGGGTAGATTACCCTCATTAATTAACGGTATGTATTTATGTCAGAAGGGTAGACTACCCTTATTAATTAACGGTATGTATTTACGTCAGAAGGGTAGATTACCCTCATTAATTAACGGTATGTATTTACGTCAGAAGGGTAGATTACCCTCATTAATTAACGGTATGTATTTACGTCAGAAGGGTAGATTACCTCATTAATTAACGGTATGTATTTATGTCAGAAGGATAGATTACCCTAATTGATTAACGGTATGTATTTACGTCAGAAGGGTAGATTACCCTCATTAATTAACGGTATGTATTTACGTCAGAAGGGTAGATTACCCTAATTAATTAACGGTATGTATTTATGTCAGAAGGGTAGATTACCCTCATTAATTAACGGTATGTATTTATGTCAGAAGGGTAGATTACCCTCATTAATTAACGGTATGTATTTACGTCAGAAGGGTAGATTACCCTAATTAATTAACGGTATGTATTTATGTCAGAAGGGTAGATTACCCTCATTAATTAACGGTATGTATTTACGTCAGAAGGGTAGACTACCCTTATTAATTAACGGTATGTATTTACGTCAGAAGGGTAGATTACCCTCATTAATTAACGGTATGTATTTACGTCAGAAGGGTAGATTACCCTCATTAATTAACGGTATGTATTTACGTAAGAAGGGTAGATTACCTCATTAATTAACGGTATGTATTTATGTCAGAAGGGTAGATTACCCTCATTAATTAACGGTATGTATATATGTCAGAATGGTAGATTACCCTCATTAATTAACGGTATGTATTTATGTCAGAAGGGTAGATTACCCTCATTAATTAACGGTATGTATGTATGTCAGAAGGGTGGATTACCCTCATTAATTAACGGTATGTATATATGTCAGAATGGTAGATTACCCTCAATAATTAACGGTATGTATTTATGTCAGAAGGGTAGATTACCTCATTAATTAACGGTATGTATTTATGTCAGAAGGGTGGATTACCCTCATTAATTAACGGTATGTATTTATGTCAGAAGGGTGGATTACCTCATTAATTAACGGTATGTATTTATGTCAGAAGGGTGGATTACCCTAATTAATTAACGGTATGTGTTAATGTCAGAAAGGCTAACTACTCTATGTAATTTAAGGTATGTGTTTATGTCAGAAGGGGAACTGTTATATCGGAAGGCTACCCTCATTGATTAATCGTATGTATTTATGCTGAAGGTCATATTACGCTTATCAATTAAAGGCATGCATTAACAATATATGGCTGCATATGAGAAGGGGACACTACTATTATTGATTAAAGCATGCATTTATGTCAGAAGGGGAGATATTACTTTCCTCAATATAAGGTACATGGGAATGTTAATATTATATAAAGGTATGTATGTAGGTCAGAACGAGTAACTACTCAAAGTAATGTAAGAATCATAAATCGAGAAGACTTCACATATCCTATAAACACATCCACTACTTACTATAATCTTTCCGGTGTTCAACATTTGTTTGTCCACACTTGCAGCTAAAAGATAGTACAATGTCGATATTTAGTATCAAGACACATAACTTCTATAGCGAGGAATGCATACTCATTGTTGTAATGATATGTAAAATATATACATTTGTAGTGACGGGACTGTACAGGTGTATATGGTAGTGACGGGACTGTACAGGTGTATACTATGCCACTATGTATAGAGACTGGTCGCTATTTTAAACCTGCAATACAATTATGTGATAGACTGTGTACATATTGTAAATCTAAATCTGTTGAATCTGAAATTCATTTTTTATGCGAGTGTGATTATTATAATGAATTCCGGGAACCTCTTTTTATAAAGGCTAATGACATCTAATCAGATTTTTTAGATATGTGTTCGAAAGATAAATTTATATTTTTAATGAATGAGGCATCTCTGCAGTGTTTTATAGCTAGAGCAGTGTTTTTATGTATGAGAAAACGTCGTTCTTTTAATCATGATTGATTTGTGTTAATGTTGTATATTAATTTCTGTGTCTTGTAAGCCAAATACTGGCTGGGCAATTTATAAATCATGCATTGTTTTAGTTAAAACTATTATGTATGTATTTTAAAATGTGTGACACGCTCATAAAGTATTTATTATTATCTTTATATTATTATTATGTATATGGTAGAGACGGGACTGTACAGGTGAACATGGAAGTGACGGGGCAGTACAGGTGTATATGGTAGCGACGGGACTGTACAGGTGTATATGGTAGTGACGGGACTGTACAGGTGTATATGGTAGTGACGGGACTGTACATGTGTATATGGTAGTGACGGGACTGTACAGGTGTATATGGTAGTGACGGGACTGTACAGGTGTACATGGTAGTGACGGGACTGTACAGGTGAACATGGAAGTGACGGGACTGTACAGGTGTACATGGAAGTGACGGGGCAGTACAGGTGTATATGGTAGTGACGGGACTGTACAGGTGTACATGGTAGTGACGGGACTGTACAGGTGAACATGGAAGTGACGGGACTGTACAGGTGTACATGGAAGTGACGGGGCAGTACAGGTGTATATGGTAGTGACGGGACTGTACAGGTGTATATGGTAGTGACGGGACTGTACAGGTGTATATGGTAGTGACGGGACTGTGCAGGTGTATATGGTAGTGACGGGACTGTACAGGTGAACATGGTAGTGACGGGACTGTACAGGTGAACATGGTAGTGACGGGACTGTACAGGTGTATATGGTAGTGACGGGACTGTGCAGGTGTATATGGTAGTGACGGGACAGTACAGGTGTACATGGTAGTGACGGGACTGTACAGGTGTACATGGTAGTGACGGGACAGTACAGGTGTACATGGTAGTGACGGGACTGTACAGGTGTACATGGTAGTGACGGGACTGTACAGGTGTACATGGTAGTGACGGGACTGTACAGGTGAACATGGTAGTGACGGGACTGTACAGGTGTATATGGTAGTGACGGGACTGTACAGGTGTATATGGTAGTGACGGGACTGTACAGGTGTATATGGTAGTGACGGGACTGTACAGGTGTACATGGTAGTGACGGGACTGTACATGTGTATATGGTACGGACTGTAAGGTGAACATGGTAGTGACGGGACTGTACAGGTGAACATGGTAGTGACGGGACTGTACAGGTGTACATGGTAGTGACGGGACAGTACAGGTGTACATGGTAGTGACGGGACTGTACAGGTGTACATGGTAGTGACGGGACTGTACAGGTGAACATGGTAGTGACGGGACTGTACAGGTGTATATGGTAATGACGGGACTGTACAGGTGTGTATATGGTAGTGACGGGACTGTACAGGTGAACATGGTAGTGACGGGACTGTACAGGTGAACATGGTAGTGATGGGACTGTACAGGTGAACATGGTAGTGACGGGACTGTACAGGTGTATATGGTACGGACTGTACAGGTGAACATGGTAGTGACGGGGCTGTACAGGTGTATATGGTACGGACTGTAAGGTGAACATGGTAGTGACGGGACTGTACAGGTGAACATGGTAGTGACGGGACTGTACAGGTGTACATGGTAGTGACGGGACTGTACAGGTGTATATGGTAGTGACGGGACTGTACAGGTGTATATGGTAGTGACGGGACTGTACAGGTGTATATGGTAGTGACGGGACTGTACATGTGTATATGGTAGTGATGGGACTGTACAGGTGTATATGGTAGTGATGGGACTGTACAGGTGTATATGGTAGTGACGGGACTGTACAGGTGTATATGGTAGTGACGGGACTGTACAGGTGTATATGGTAGTGACGGGACTGTACATGTGTATATGGTAGTGACGGGACTGTACAGGTGAACATGGTAGTGACGGGACTGTACAGGTGTATATGGTAGTGACGGGACTGTACAGGTGAACATGGTAGTGACGGGACTGTACAGGTGTATATGGTAGTGACGGGACTGTACAGGTGAACATGGTAGTGACGGGGCAGGTGATAAACACTGAGTATATATCAAGGGAAGCTTACATTTTTGTATTAGAAAGCATTCCTTCCTGTCCATCCTCCTCGTCAAACTGGCCACAACAAAATTCATGGAAGTGTGAAGAGACAAATCCCAGCTCGTCATCTCTGTTCTAGTTTACAGACACCGAATAAAAAAAAAAAAAAAAAAACAAAAACAACAGTTTAATCAATGTTCAGAGGTAAAGTGACAAGCTAGTGTTGTGTCTGGAGAAAGAAAGAAAGAAAGAAAGAAAGAAAGAAAGAAAGGGTAATAATCCCCCTCGCCTGTTTGTCTTTTGGATACTATCTTAAGTGTTATGTTAATCGAGAGAGCTGTATTAAAATGTTTGTAATTTCAAGTTATTAGTATTTATATCATAATATATAATTTATGATTTAAATGAGAGACCAGTGGTTGATGATAATAATAGTTTAGAAGTTTTTCATAAATGTGCAACATGATCAAAGTATGTCAGTTAATACAATCGCTACCTTCATGACAAAAAGAAATGACGGCAATTCATTTTAGTAACAGTGTATGAGCACGACGACCACCAAACAGTGTTACCAATAGGTTGTCCATATTACATACCTCTAAAATATATAATTATCACGAGTATTGAACCCAAACAGATTATATGCGTATCCGATACATGAAAACGCCAAATTGCGAAGAAAAAGGATGGAAATTGGATAAAGTGAAGACAACATACCTTTATTTGGGCAATGTCATCATTCTGTTTCCGTTGGACAATTGGGATTGACGTGGTATCCATCTTTTGAGTATAAGTACTACAAAGATCAGTTTTATTACCTTAAAATGACATGCTACTAGTTGCTACTATTAGTTTTGAGACTAGCACGACTCACGATAATATTTACAATTTGACTTATTAACAATTTACGTTTACAGAAAACAATCTTGTGGTCGACGACATCATCTGTAATCATGTAAGTATGTTGTCAATCGTTACAATAGTTCTAAAACAGCCTATTTATAAAGATGTTTATTTCTGTCATATATCTATGTCAACATAGGATAACATATTTATAAATACTGAATAAACACGCCCAGCGACTAACAGTAGAGTAAAGCCCAGTCATTGTACATATCATAAAGGGTATTTCAATAGTTATATTACATGTACCCAGATTTAAGAGGCCAGGTATGTTACCCGACGAGTTTAAATCTGCTTGTAGGTAACATCATAATATGTACGTGGACACAAGCTATTTACAGTACTACCTATCTCCACATTCATATAATATGTATCTGAATTGATTTATGGTCAGTGTATTATCGAGGTCTTGCTGTATAGGACAGCACAGGGGGACATTGAGTAGAAGGCTAGGTCATTTCTTGTGGAAAACATGTCCGTGAAGTATTTACTAACTGTGTTGAAATGATAAATCAGATCTGTTCAAACTGGTTGTAATCCTTTAGTTACGTTGTAATCAAACACAATCTTACAATATCACGTTTCCTCTCCAACTAAAGAGTATGTCGGTCTTGGTAGGAAATACCTTTTTTGGAAGAGTAAATTTGAAATAATTGCAAATCTTTGTTAAAAGTTGAATCTATGTGTTATTACCTCAAAATAATTGGAAATAATTCATTTTGCATATTACAATTTAGATAATTATAACCTACCTGTATGTTTATATCAATGATAGCTCTGTGTTAATTATATATCATTAATAACTTATATTGATCACGTGTCTCCACAGTTACTTACCTTACACATAAATACTATTCCCCAACTCAATTGCATGTATGTAGACAGTATTGTAAACACCTAGATAATATTACCCAATCTATCTCTTATGTTCATTATATATTTACTCGATTACCTTAATGATAGCCCATGTCTATTAATTTACTCATTTACCTTCCTGTAAACGACACACACTCAAAACGTCGTTAACTCAAACTCTGATAAACCATGTTTAAGTTGAAGTAAAAATTCAGTTCGGGCATTAAAATTCTATAAAGAATAAACTCAGTTACCTGGGATACTCGGGATATATAAAAGTTTCAAACAACAGCCGCTGACTTCGAAATAGTGAAATACAAACATTTTATGTATATATATTGACCAACATACTGTCGATATATCTAACTAAAAACATTCATGACAAATATTGATCTACCCAATTACCAGCTTATAATACATGTACTATTATTTTCAAGACGTTAAACAGATGTACGCTAAATTACATATACAGTCATGTTGCCCAATACCGTATATTACTTACTGGCTAGATCAATAACTATATAATAGGATGTCAGTTTTACCAAATTTTAATCTACTACCTAAAAATCTGGAAATATTTCCTCATACACTTTGACTCGAACCCATTTTCAGGTCATCTGTGATAACAATGCTATGCTATCTATTGTGTTGTTTATTATATGATATCATAGATCTCAAAGTAGTGCCTGGATCAGTTCATTTACGGCGGTATAAAGCATATGTAACATCGATCACTAACGATATAAATAATTAATCAACATACCTTTACGGGAAACTCAGCTATTTTCCAATACTCGCTGACGTTTCCTTCTTCTTAAAGCCATTTTATATGTATACAAAGTCGTGATTTAAAGACACTATATGACACGTAACAACACAATAACAATCGGTCAAATACGTGTGTATGTACCAAGTAGTATATCAGTGTTTTTAAAAGTAATCCTACAAACAGACCGGAGTGTGTATGGCACTGGCATGTCTCTAATCTGGCACGAATACACAGACAATACACACCGGCCGCTACATGAACGGTACACACACCATTTACGGGTTTATACTTTTTATTAGGGGTGGGGGTTTTAACTACCCATTCATGTGTCTTCGAGACTGTCGCATTCGGGGTAATAATTAGGTGTATGCATGCATAACACGGGACAATCAATTAATCATGGCTTATGTACATGCAAAATACCATTGGGGCCGTTGAACCATGAATGAAACTTCTTTCAGTATTTGACAAATGTCAGTCGATTAGAATAAGGTTAAGTTATGTTGTATTCAAATGAATAACTTATAATATATAGATGGTTTCAATTGGAGTAACTATAACAGTAAGGGTCCAAACAAATACAATAATCAATAAGTACATGTATACCATGTTGTTCCATATCGTTGAGTTTTGTTGTGTAAAAGAAAGATATTTTCTGATTGGCTGCATAAAGCATTGTTAGCTTACTGAGATATTATGGTGAATAACCTGTCGTTCCTAAAACACCCTTCCGTAGCCTGCGCGTCTCTGAAGTTAAACATGCCAATATCTGGAAGTTGGTATATACTATACTTGGATACCATGCCTATATTTGGAAAGTGGTATATAATAAACTAAACTACCATGCCGATATTTGCAGTGTGGTTTATATATAAGATTTTGCAGTGAAAATATAAGTTTTCCGTTTTTGACCAATCAGAGCTAACTTTTGTATTCACCTCGTTTAATCTTGCTTATTTTTCAGTCGAATCGGAGATTGATAAATTGGTTATTTTGCTGTATTTCCGAAATATTCTGACTAGTTTTTGACAGAATACTCACTTGATGTTAGCTATTCATGCACATATTTGCCGATAACAGCAGAAAACGCTTAAATTGCGCTGATCAGTCCTTTCAAAATGGTGCCGTCAAGTTGACGTGGAGTAACGTCACAAAGAGATGACGTCATAACTGATTCCCGCACTTTTTGACGATATTAATTTTTCGATTTTTTCATCTTGTTTTTAAGTATATGAAATGCAATAAAAAGAAAATTGAATTGTTTCCCGTTAAAGGGACATAATGGTTAGATTTCAATAGTTTCTTCATGCATTTGATTTCCGGAAAGCGTTGTGATACTTGAAATTAGATTCTTTACAAAATTATGGCACTTTTTGAGAAATATTGGCAATGTTTATCAACTTCAAAATATCGCTGAACAACACTGGAAGTTGTATCTGTCGCCATTTGCTGTTTATATCGGAGAGAGCCGAGTGCGTCACATGATTTCAGTATCCTCGCTTTCACGCGACGAAAATGGAATCGAGGTAAGTGTAAACATTTGTCACGTGTATGTAGAACTTGTGATTATTTTGCAATCGGATGGCTTATACGGTCTCTAGGAACATCAATCGTTATTCGTTATTATTGATTGAGAGCTCAAACAGATAAAAGTACGTAATAACCCTCAAAAGAAACATGTGAAATTTTGACATTCGGCGATGGGGCCTCCAACGGGGACTTCGTTTCCTTTTTTTATTAAATTTAAACAAATTATTATGGACACTTTTGAAATATATAATTAACATAAAGTGCATAACTTTTTACATCATTTTAAATCGTATACACTTTTTTTTACATATTATTTAAGTGAAAATCTAACCATTATGTCCCTATAAATATAACATAGTTCACTCTTATGACAGAATATTTCGATATTTTTCACTCGTGAAAATATCGATATTCTGTCATACTCGTGAAATATATGTTATATTAAACGGGAAACCATTCAATATCCTCCATTTACTATGCCGATATATGGGAGGTGGTATATAATATACTTAGTTACCATGGATATATTTAGAATGTGGTATATGATAAACTCACCAGCTGTAAATGATTGAACTAATATTGAAAGTATATTTGTAAGAGAGTCAGATAACGACAATGAGCTGTGGGAGAATTAAAGAGTATGTTTTAAATAATTGTAATCAGTAAAGCTCGGTGTTTGATTTATAAATCTGATTATAGATCTGTTACATTGGGAATGAAAACATTTAATTATTATTCACACCAGAAACCAAATTCAACAAATACACCTGTTTTGTTTTATTGTTTCCTTATTTTCTTTCCGTGAATCGTTTTCCAAAATATTGCTGGAATTCGTTGTATTGGTAGCTTTGATGTTGATATCGTACATCTATAAATAGAAATATAATGTACCCAAGTATATACATAATAGATATATAATGTACCCAAGTATATACATAATAGATATATAATGTACCCAAGTATATACATGATAGATATATAATATACCTAAGTATATACATAATAGATATATAATGTACCCAAGTATATACATAATAGATATATAATGTACCCAAGTATATACATAATAGATATATAATATACCTAAGTATATACATAATAGATATATAATGTACCCAAGTATATACATAATAGATATATAATGTACCCAAGTATATACATAATAGATATATAATGTACCCAAGTATATACATAATAGATATATAATATACCTAAGTATATACATAATATATATATAATGTACCCAAGTATATACATAATAGATAAATAATGTACCCAAGTATATACATAATAGATATATAATGTACCCAAGTATATACATGATAGATATATAATGTACCCAAGTATATACATGATAGATATATAATGTACCCAAGTATATACATAATAGATATATAATGTACCCAAGTATATACATGATAGATATATAATGTACCCAAGTATATACATAATAGATATATAATGTACCCAAGTATATACATGATAGATATATAATGTACCCAAGTATATACATAATACATATATAATATACCCAAGTATATACATAATAGATATATAATGTACCCAAGTATATACATAATAGATATATAATGTACCCAAGTATATACATAATAGATATATAATGTACCCAAGTATATACATAATAGATATATAATGTATCCAAGTATATACATAATAGATATATAATGTACCCAAGTATATACATATCATCATTCCATATAAAATCATATACTATTTAGTAAGAATGCACCATGTAATATAATATCACATCATATATTATCATACAGTATCACATCGTGTTAAATCATATACATGTACATTGTAATACAATATCGCAAACTGCCATATCATATGATATCATATTATTACATACCTATCACATTATGTTATTTCGAATCATACCAAATCATGTCACATACTATTATATCATATCACATAATATCACATTATTGTATTATCTATCACATCATATTAATATTACCCCGAATCACGCCAAATCATGCTATACCATATTGCATCACACCGGGTGGGCGAGTGGTTAGGTGTCCCGACACTTAACACTAGCCCTCCACCTCTGGGTTGCGATTCGAAACCTACGTGGGGCAGTTGCCAGGTACTGACCGTAGGCCGGTGGTTTTTCTCCGGGTACTCCGGTTAATCTCTAAACCTGGCACGTCCTTATATGACCCTGGCTGTTAATAGGACGTTAAAACAAAATAAACAAATTGCATCACATTGTATTTATTATCATGCATATTGTATATGTTACCTTACATATTGTATATGTTATGACATCATACATATTGTATGTTATCATACATATTGTATATTTCATCATATCATTCATATTGTATACATTCTGTATGTTATCATACATATTGTATATCTTATCATACATATTGTATATCTTATCATACATATTGTATATGTTATCATATATATTATATATTTCATCATATCATACATATTGTATATGTTATCATACATATTATATATTTTATCATATACATATTGTAGATGTTATCATATATATTATATATTTCATCATATCATACATATTGTATATGTTATAATAAATATTATATATTTTATCATATCATACATATTGTATATCTTATCATACATATTATATATTTTATCATACATATTGTATATTTCATCATATCATACATATTGTATATCTTATCATACATATTATATATTTTATCATACATATTGTATATGTTATCATACATATTATATATTTTATCATATCATACATATTGTATTTGTTATCATACGTATTATATATTTTATCATATCATACATATTGTATATGTTATCATACATATTATATATTTTATCATATCATACATATTGTATATGTTATCATACATATTATATATTTTATCATATCATACATATTGTATTTGTTATCATACGTATTATATATTTTATCATATCATACATATTGTATATGTTATCATACATATTATATATTTTATCATATCATACATATTGTATATGTTATCATACATATTATATATTTTATCATATCATACATATTGTATATGTTATCATACATATTATATATTTTATCATATCATACATATTGTATGTTATCATACATATTGTATATTTCATCATATCATACATATTGTATATGTTATCATACATATTGTATTTGTTATCATACGTATTATATATTTTATCATATCATACATATTGTATATGTTATCATATATATTTATATTTTATCTTATCATACATATTGTATATGTTATCATATATATTTATATTTTATCTTATCATACATATTGTATATGTTATCATATATATTTATATTTTATCTTATCATACATATTGTATATGTTATCATATATATTTATATTTTATCTTATCATACATATTGTATATGTTATCATATATATTTATATTTTATCTTATCATACATATTGTATATGTTATCATATATATTATATATTTTATCATATCATACATATTGTATATGTTATCATACATATTATATATTTGATCATATCATACATATTGTATGTTATCATACATATTATATATTTTATCATATCATACATATTATATATTTTATCATATCATACATATTGTATATGTTATCATACATATTATATATTTTATCATATCATACATATTGTATTTGTTATCATACGTATTATATATTTTATCATATCATACATATTGTATATGTTATCATACAAATTATATATTTCATCATATCATACATATTGTATATCTTATCATACATATTATATATTTTATCATACATATTGTATATGTTATCATACATATTATATATTTTATCATATCATACATATTGTATATTTCATCTTATCATACATATTGTATATGTTATCATACGTATTATATATTTTATCATATCATACATATTATATATTTCATCATATCATACATATTGTATATGTTATCATACGTATTATATATTTTATCATATCATACATATTGTATATGTTATCATACGTATTATATATTTTATCATATCATACATATTGTATATGTTATGATATCATACATATTGTATATGTTATCATACATATTATATATTTTATCATATACATATTGTAGATGTTATCATATATATTATATATTTCATCATATCATACATATTGTATATGTTATCATATATATTATATATTTCATCATATCATACATATTGTATATTTTATCATACATATTATATATTTTATCATATCATACATATTGTATATGTTATCATATATATTATATATTTTATCTTATCATACATATTGTATATGTTATCATATATATTATATATTTCATCATACATATTGTATATGTTATCATATATATTATATATTTTATCTTATCATACATATTGTATATGTTATCATACAAATTATATATTTTATCTTATCATACATATTGTATATGTTATCATACATATTGTATATTTTATCTTATCATACATATTGTATATGTTATCATACATATTGTATATGTTATCATATATATTATATATTTTATCATATCATACATATTGTATATGTTATCATACATATTATATATTTCATCATACATATTGTATATGTTATCATACATATTATATATTTTATCTTATCATACATATTGTATATGTTATCATATATATTATATATTTTATCATATCATACATATTGTATATGTTATCATACATATTATATATTTCATCATATCATACATATTGTATATGTTATCATACATATTATATATTTTATCATATCATACATATTGTATATGTTATCTTACATATTATATATTTTATCTTATCATACATATTATATATGTTATCATACATATTTATATTTTATCTTATCATACATATTGTATATTTCATCATATCATACATATTGTATATGTTATAATAAATATTATATATTTCATCATATCATACATATTGTATATGTTATCATACAGTATATATTATATATTTTATCATATCATAAATATTGCATATTTTATCTTACTTATTATCACATCAAGTTTATTGTCTGCCAGGTACTGACCGTAGGCCGGTGGTTTTTCTCCGGGTACTCCGGCTTTCCTCCACCTCCAAAACATGGCACGTCCTTAAATGACCCTGGCTGTTAATAGGACGTTAAACAAAAACAAACCAAACTATTGGCTGCTATTTCTTGGTGATGATGAATCACAGTGGAGGAGTGGAGGAAGGGGTTGCCTAAGCCAGGTACATGGCTGAGCTGTTTCCGATGTACATGCAAATAGTCGAAAGCATTGTGCGATTGCAAAATCATTCTAAAGGTGCATGCAGGTTTATCTATTTTAATCGTGTGGCTTTTGACGAGATAAAATGTTAATGATCTTATTTATCTTACAGACAACATTTCGATTCATTCACTTTATTAGTTGAAAACATCACAATAATTCAAATGCGAAATGCGAAAAACAGTTTTTTTTTTGTTTTTTGTTTTTGTCGGACAAAAACGTCATGCAGATCGCCTGGTCAATGGTGACCTAGGTTTATGTGAAATGATGCGGGTTTGACGTTGACTTTTCAGCTATGTTTCCGATGTTGGCCACCTAAAACATACTGACAATAAAATGACATCATTACCCTAGATTCCGGATATACTTATTGCGATTACATACGTTCTCTCCAAGACAGACTAAGTGATCGTAGATTCGTCATTTAATCACTTAATAAAAAGGTAGAAAAATAATGAAAATACAAAAGTATATGATCTTGAACACGAATCTGAAAACGTGCATTTTCACATTTAAATCATCAGTGTGCGAAAATAATCTTAGCGCGTTCATTTTGCTGTACAACTTTGTATTTTTCAATATAATGAAAATGATATATAACCATGCAGAAAATTAAACATTTTTTCTACATTTCTGGCGAAACTTAATGGTGACAATTAAAAAACAAAACAACAACAATAATAAAAAATGATAATGAGACAAAAACGGAAGCATCAGGACTTCCCATTTTTATGAATGTTTTAGAATTATTATTTTTATTTTTAATATTTTTAAACATATAATAGCAGAACTTTCTTAACAAAACGTTTAATCTGCAAAAAAAGGAGAGTTAGATGAACAGGTTAAATAAATTTAACTTCAATAATTCAGAAGAAAAAATACTATTTTCATCAGGTCTGCGAGCATCCATATATATCTGACAATATAACACAGGATTTGTACTCTAAAAGGTCAAAAAAGCAAAATTCACTTATTTAATCACATGCAAATGTATCATGTCAAATTAGTGTTTGTGACCGATCATAACTCAAAAACCGGGCATATGGACAAACAATTCATCTTACATTTTCTGCCATGCCAATTTCAAAACATAGACACGGGATTAGGCAAAAGTTACAACAACTTATCAACGCCTTCTCCCAACATATATACAGTGTATTACAAGGCATAGTTACATTTACATGGATAATGACAAAAATGATAAAACACACGGTTTACTAAACAAACTGATCAAATTACAAAATTCAAAACCTATTACTGGATTTGATAAACAGTGCACATATCTAAAGATATTTCTATTAAGGTCAACGGAAAGTTGAGAGTTTCCATTTAACATAACTTCTAAACTTATGGTAACATTCAGATTATTTAGGTTTTGCAACAAAATATGCCTTTCGTTGGTAAAACAGTTACATTCCATTAGATAGCGAAAGGCATTCTCACAAGGATGACCACAAATACAAGCTGCGCTTTCTACAAGGTTTACTCTAAAAAATCATAATTAAGTGAAGTACATTGGTGTCTCAGTTTGGTATGCAATATATTAAGTTTACGATTTCCAAATTTAAAATGCACTGGAGGACGTGACTGGACATTTTTCGATAATGATAACTTAAACGAATGCAAAGACGGCAAGGGCCGAACTGAATTATCTAAATTATTCCAACAATGAATGGTAGACGGTATAAAAGACGAGTTAGTAAGAGAGAGCCTGAATCGTGGAATTATATAGTCAGTCATGTTACGTAGAGCATAGTTGATATTTTCTCCAATTAAAGGTGGTAAAAGGGTATTTAGATAGTCAGGAGTTAATGTATTATGCATCTTATACAACAGTTGTAGTTTCCTCTTTTTTCTATGGTTAGCTGATGTTTCAAGTCCTGTTTCGTCATACAAAATATTAATCGGTGTATAAGAAGGCAGTCCTTATATAATGCGAGCAGCTTCGCGTTGAGCTTGTTCTAACTTTCTCGAATCTAATATAGTACAACCGTCCCACAACTCGCATGCATATTCTGAAATTGGTAAAATGAAAGTCCTGTCTATTGAAAATAGAGCATTCCTGCTTAAGAGATATTTCAGTTTCCTTAATAGTCAAGACGTTGGTTATTTTCATAACGGAACAATAAATAATATTTCTATACCCCCCCCATTTTGCATTAAAAACAACAATTGAATGCTTATAACAATCCGTAAAATTCAAAACTTTTCCTTCAAACTCAAGTTCCAAGTTTTCATCAATATTTATAGATTGCGAAATAAATAATACATAGGTTTTTTTGAGGATTAAAATAAACTAACCATGCTTAAGACAAGTTATTGAGAATCTCTAGATCTATATTTAAATTGCTTGAATGTGTCTACATGACGAAGATGATTTAATCAAAGATGTGTCGTCTGCAAAAAGACGAGATGCAGATTCAAACAAATTTGCAATGTCATTTATGAATATAAGAAAAGTAGTGGACCGAGAATAGAGCCTTGAGGAACACCTGCTTCAATTAGACCTATAGTAGAAACAGAACTGTTAAAAAAAAAACCTGTTGGTATCTATGTTCTAACCATATATACAATTCACTTGAAATACCATAAGTTTTTTAACTTAGCAATACGACCCTTATGCCATACTCTATCGAAAGCTTCGTTATGTCACAAAATACAATGCATGTGTGTTTTCTTTCCTCAAGCGCTGTACATATTTGGTGATAAATATCTATGAGTTTGTACACTGTAGAATAAGCATAAAACCAGACTGATGCCTATAAAATAGATTATTTTCTATAAAATAATTATACAGATGTTTAAAAATCACTCTTTCAAAAACTTTACCGAAGAAAGATAATAATGAAATTGGTTTATAGTTCGAAGGAGAATATCTATTATCTTGTTTAAACAATTGCATTACATTTGCTAGTTTCCATTTATTGGGATAAATTCCTGATAATAATGACATGTTAAGTATTAATTCTAGGGGAACAAAAACAGTACGAGCAGTATTTTTAAGCATATGATGACTAATTCCATCCTTATTCGAGGCCTTGCCGAGCTTCGAAAATCTGGAATTATCACGTTTTTCAGTTTTCTAATAGAATGAAATGATTTGTCAGTTCTAGGTTCAATAGTCGGAACATCATAATTTCTCGCATCAACTCTTGTAATACTACAAATTTTTTATTTAATAATTCAGAAAAAATCTGTCGAAAGGGGGCATGAAAACTGTTCATGCACAAATCGTCTGTAATAACTTGCTCATGTAATGAGTTTCGGTTAGACACACTATATCATAACCATCTACTATGTCCTCAATGTAATCTGATTTATGTCTTACACTTCTAATATTTAGATGAAAAATAGAAAGCAAAGCTCGCCATGTCCCAGGCCAGGATTCGACTCAACATCCATATGCTGTAATAAAGCATTAACAGAATCAATGAAAACTCAATGTTCCGAAAGCACATAATGTATGCATTAAAATGAAAGATCAACCAATGTAGAAAAATAAACCACTGACGGAAAAGTAAAAGGCACCGATCGCTATTCTATGACACATATACGAGTTACCCATGATCAAAGTTGTAAGACAAGAAAAGCGTAGAATAGCGACTCAGTACCTGTAAATTCAAGAACAGGCTAATATGTGCAAACTTGCATTTGGTAAACCGTATCAATATTTGTCTTAAAAAATAATTCAAAAGTGTCTTTTTAATAAACCACAATAAATATGTCAAAGTGAACAAAAAGAAGCAAGTTAAACAATGTGATAAAGAAAGTCAATTTAAGGAGAAAATAATAAGTTACTTCATAGTAAAGCAGAAGCGCTCCCGTTTTCTTTCCTTATAGCCAAGATGGCAAATTAGAAAAACAAAGATGACAAAAATAGGTTAGATGCTATCACACTAATAATATCTGCAGACAATGGAAATTTCATTCACAGCATATGGAACAGAAAAAAGGACTTGCTGCGGCGACATTCATTTCTTTACACTGTACATAAAGTCATAATATTTACAATTCAGATACATTTTATATTAGATAATTCAATGTCTAGTAATTCGTTATATAGATTTAATTGGTTACAGAAGTGTCAGTGAACCAAACAAAACATCGTATGACATACAACGCACTAAGTTGTAAATAGACATAAAATAAAACTGACAACGGTGCACTCAAATACACAATTAAGCATTCCTATGTAACACACACGTATACTAGATACGCATGCATGCTTAAATAGATACAACACATAAATTGCAGAAGTCATACAAAAGTATGTAAAAGTGTATGAGAATGCTTGAAAAAATCCAGCATTTCCAATCAAACTCACGATCGCCTCAGTTCTACATGAAGACGCGAAAACAACCGATATTATAATAAGACCGGTTAAAATTGATACATAGAAAATATGCACACAAGTATACCGTATGAATGACTTAATTCACGTTACTGCAATTTCCCATAACAATATAATCATCTTCGAAATTTCACCATAGATATTGTGATGGGCATATATATTATTAAATTCTTCGTCTCCTACATCCTTGTCTTTCTGCTTACCAAAATACAGAAACAACCGAAAGTACTCAAAAGCTATGAATAGTCAAGTTCATAATGTGGTAGATTTAAAAGCCCTTTTTTTTTAAAACTTAATTTTTAAACACATTAGCCTTGAAAATGTACTTCTGTGTAAGAGACGGGCTCTGAATGATTACATGAAGCGAAACGAGTACATCCCATAAGGTAAGATCTATTAGTTTCGTCAGATTCATTGGAATTTTACGACATACGTGTATGGTTTTCTTTGGTATGTTCAAAGTTATAATTTAAATCTATTTTTTATTTCTTAAGTGCAGTATTTTTGAAACTGAAAGATTCAAATCAGGCTACAGATGGCGCAAAAAAATGTTGTCTTGATTTATTCAAATCCTGCACATTTCCTTAAAACCTTTTCAAAATGTAGGTTATGTAAGTTATGTGATAAGAAATGCTCGCAAAAAAATAATAGAAAAAAATTAAGACTCGTTTCATAAAATCTCATCAGACTGAAAATTTATCCAAGATCCTTTATATATTAAACAGTATTATATCATATCTAAGATATTGTAAAAGTAATACAGGTATATGCACAGTTCATGATGAATGATAAACGTAAAATGGTACCGAACATACTTTGTATATCCTAATAGACATCCCATTATGTATGTTTAACCCATCCGAGGTGTGCTTAGTATATATAATACCGTGGCAATGTAGAAATTAATGTTTGATATTGATGGTAGATCTACACTATCAGCTTACCCAGTAAAGACACGCGATACAAGGTCAACCAAGTAGGAAAATCGTCATCATATTTCATAGAATCTTAATAAAGCAGACCTCTAAACAGTTTTCTCAGCAGAGACAAATGTGTGACGTCGTAAAGTTTTTGTGACGTCATGAATTATTTATGATTCAAAATAGTGTTATTACATACATGTGTCTTACCATAGATTAATAGAATCTTCCCCTACCTTGAGGGTGTGACAGAGAAATCTCAACCTGAGGGGGAGATTCTTGAATGTCCAACCCGAGGCTTGCCGAGGGTTTGGACATTCAAGAATCTCCCCCGAAGGTTGAGATTTCTTTGTTACACCCTCAAGGTAGGGAATGATTATTTTTCTCCCACCTCTTTTCTTTATGTGTTTTCCCATCGGCGATCTCCGTCTGTTTGTAAACAAGTACACATGGGCGTATGAATATCATCTGTCAGGCAGTGTACTTCACGCCTCAAAATATTTGCATACCAACATCTTTACGCTAGAAATAGTAGGTCTCAAATAATTCACAGCTATTTATTTTATCAGGTACTTTCAGTTATACATTAAAATTGCATTATGCAAACAACATTAATTGTTTTGTCATTATAACAGCAGTATATGTCTCTGTAGCAAGAAACACAATTTTAACCATGTCAAAAAAAACCGCGGGAAATATGCACACATTTCCATTCATCCATTTCACGTGGGGTGACGTCACTCACTCATCACTGTCCGACTCGGAGTAAATCACACGAGGTCGCTTTGAAATCGACTTTGTGTTGTCATTATGGCTGTGGAAATGGATGTTAAATGTTCCCTCACTGATTGTGGATCCATAAAACACCGATCTTGTGACATCGGACGGAGTTGGACACAAGGAAATGCTGTTGTGCGCTTTTTTTTTTACTTGTGACAGTTGAACAATTTTGTCGCGATCGGTGCAGGTAGTTGCACTTGTGCTCTCAGTTTCAGATGTAGGCCTACAGGTGGGGGATTCATTTGTATTTGAAAGAATGGCAGACATTTTTTGTTTTTGGAAACTGTTCAGTTGTCTGTAGTTGTTTAGAGACTAGGGATTTTTGTGTCCAGTGATGTAGTTCCGGTAGTACTTCCGGTGAAGAAAGTGAGCGCGTGCAATCTGTCACACCCTAGGGTATGACAGATTGCACGCGCTAAAAAAGACAGAGAAATCTTGTACACTCAAAACGGGAGACAAATCAGTGAAAGGTGGGAGAAAATAGCAAGTAAAAATATGACATGATCATTTTACATTATAGAACAGGTCAATCATTTGGTTTGTTTGGTTTGTTTTTGTTTAACGTCCTATTAACAGCCAGGGTCATTTAAGGACGTGCCAGGTTTTGGAGGTGGAGGAAATCCGGAGTACCCGGAGAAAAACCACCGGCCTACAGTCAATACCTGGCAACTGACCCACGTAGGTTTCGAACTCGCAACAACCAGAGGTGGAGGGCTAGTGTTAAAGTGTCGGGACACCTTAACCACTCGGCCATCGCGGCCCCTACAGGTCAATCATATGATAAGTACATATTATTGAAACTTTATTGAATAAATAACAGATAAAACATAATTCAAAAGTAATATTATATTATCCAATAATAATCCGTTGTTTTATACAATTTTTTGGTCAGAAATCTGTTTGATATTCAGTCATTCCAAATATTTAGTCAAGAAGCGAAATCTTAGATTTATTAATCAGGCTCTGATTCCATCAACAGTTCGGGAACCTTCCTTAGATTCCATAATGTTTTCAATGCAACTTTAAGGTTGAGGAATATTGATTAAACTGGAAATATTCATTATTAACATTAACCTTATATATATATATATATATATAATGCTGGGGGAATAAAATATTTGAAACTGAAAAAAAAACCCCAAAAAACATTAACCTTTTCTGCCATCGTTCAAATCTGCTGCATTTTGCTTATGTATGGATACGTTTTATTCGTGAATACTTATTTATTTTACACTTGTATCAATTATCTCGCTATACAGTCGCACATTTCTTTGATAAGCGGAAACAAGAAACAGATAATAAATTATGATTCAATTTCAACTTCAACAATTTTCATTGACAATATAAGAACAAATCAGTAGGAGACAGTAGGCGACAATAGGTGGTAAGCTACACAGACACGTAATGATAAGTTAAGGGGGAGTTACTCCGTCATGTTTACAGACTTGTTCAATATTCGTTTCACTCGGTTCATGTATATTTAATTTGAGATATTTATTAGACTTTTTTTCAGTGAATAATATCAAATTTTCGACAGAAACAGACCACACAGTCCAGATATTTGCACATATGTACATAACACACTAGCCACACACTGTAGAGGATTAAAACCAATTTCGTCAATTAGATGTATAATTTGTAATGGAGATTACATCACATCCTGCAAATAATATGAGAACTCTTTAATTAAATTTTGCTTGTAACAAGCATTTTCATTGGCTCAAAAAATTATGTTATCATCTCATAACATAAATAATGACTGTGACGTCAGCGGAGTAATCGTTGTTCACGGGATTTTGTATTTATCGATGTGTTTTTAAATATCTGGAGCAAAATAAACATGTTAAACTTAATGAAAATGTAATATTTGTTTTACGTTATTGAGCAATAACACTAAAAACTGTGGTGTACTCTCTTCTTTCGCAGTTTATTCAGAGTACACCCCAGTTTTTTGTGTTATTGCTCAATAACGTAAACAAATATTACAGTTAACCCTTATAATTTAATTAACAACGATAAGAAACATTTTCATTAAGTTTAACATGTTTATTTTGCTCCAGATATTTAAAAACACATCAATAAATACAATTAAATTGAAGAAAATAATATCCATGTTACTGTCCACAGCCTTTTTAATTAGTATACATATAGCAGGTAAATCAATAGAAAAAAAGTAGAATGAAGTAACAGAGTCTACTTATTTCTATTTAATGTTACATCAAGAGAATTTAGTTTTTATTTTATTTCAAAATCTGAACCACCCTTCCATGACGTTAGCAACATTTATTGACCTTCAAACTTACTCCGTGTTCATGGTGTCATTTCCATGATGTGTTGGGTTACGCGGATTTACATCAATACCAGTCACCCCAAACATAGACTTGTCTACACTACCGCTTCAGTGCATTTTGAAATGTCTTCCTGAAAATGTATCCAAACCTTAGAAACTTAAGCTTTGAAGTATTTTTTTATGACTTCGAAAATCTAGAATTACGTTATAACACATACGGGGGGAACGCTGTTTTGCTTTAAGGTAACAAGTTTAGTTATTGCCTGAATACGTGTGTCCTTCCGTTACGGTCCAGTGAATATCATATTTTATCATTATCAGCACGTCCAAGTAATTTCCTATCAGATGGTAAGTTGAGTATTCGCATTATCAACATATTCTTCAGAAGACGTGTCCATGTCTATATCTGTGTGGATATTTTTGTGATGTAAATCTTCCACTGTTGACGTCTCGAACACTCCCGAGATTAGACTCAGTAACCCTCCCAGCATGATTAACATACCTATAATAACAAACAACAGAAACTACCAATCGAAACCGTGATTCTTACTCAATGCGACAAAACAAGGTTAAAGAATTAACAATATACATATATGTGTGGAATCATCGACAACCCGACAAGTTTAGGACAAATCTGGGTCCAGTGACATCATATAATCCTCAAAATGAGAATCAGTGTGGTAACAATGAGCACACATCTCAGACACATCTTACATTAAACACACAGAAGGTCCGTTAGCTGTAAACATAACGTCAACTTATCAATGGTTAAAGCATCTCTATTTGGGGGTGAAGATGGCCTCAGGCAATGTCATAAGGGGTGAAGGTGTTAACAAGATATATTTGTATTTTCATTTCATACCGAATTTTAATTCTGCCCGAAAAGTAATAAATATCCAATAAAATAACAAATCCAAAAGTAGCAGTAACAAATTTCGAATATCAGTAACAAATAACCAATATTAGTAACAAATTACCAATATCACTAAACTAGTATCGAATGTCAGTAACAAATATTCAACATTAGTAACAAATATTCAATATTAGTAACAACTATTCAATATCAGTAACCAAATGGAATATCAGCAACAGATATTCAATATCAGTAACAAAGTCCAATATCAGTAACATATTTCAAATATCAGTAACAAACTTGCAATCACAGTTACAAATTTCCAGGAATAAAACGTGGTTGTTGCATCTCTGCATACTTAAAAAAATAATTTCTCAACCCTAGTATCAATGCCAAGTCCGTGAGTCATAACATAGCTGTAGAGCGCAGTTTTATATCCATGTTTTATGCATTAACTGTCTGCTACGGGTATTAAATTTCACCGTCTTGTAAACAAAATTGTAAACATTTTTGAAAAAGCGAAAGCAAATTAACCTAAGATAGTTGATTATTTTTATGATGCAGAATTATAACGATACCGCTTCCGGTCGTCCGGTAACGCGATTTAATAACATACATTGTAGCATTGCCTTGCATTCATTATCAGAAAATAGCAAATGAAATGTCGACATCCAAATGATAAGAAATATATTAGAGAGAGAAAGAAAATGTCGTATATCTTACCTGTTATGACGAAACATAGGTCATAGGTCCCTCCTTCGTCTATCACGTTCCCTGTTTGATGAAAACATACATAAACATGTAAGTCATATGTAGTTTTGTCACCTCATTATATTTCCATTAGTATATATTTATAAATCTTGTCAAATAGTTATGAGGATAAACCCTTATTTTGTTTTTAATCAAAATCTCATGTTGTATCGACAATAAGATCGTCAGTAGAGGTATGCCTTTTAATATCTTTACATTATAATTGCACTCAAGAAATAACCATATTTTAACTGTTTCAGAGTTTCCATTTATGAATAAGCTTACAAAGTAATGAGAGTATATCCGTTACAACTGCATCCTCGTAGTTATAATAACATGTATATATAGAAATGTAATTCACCATAAAAAGGTATGTTCCATATGTGTACAGAGATATACATATGTGGTAATTGTATGAGTGTATTATGGATACTTTACCATTAGGCATACTTAATTTATGTTTTATATGTTTCTTACCGACAAATGAGGGACCTATAAATATACAGATTCCCATTGCAGCGAACTCAATTCCTGTAGCAGCAGCAAACTGCTGTAGGCCTACTAGTTTAATATTGATAATATTGAGAATAGAGAAGACAGAATCGCCGTAGAGTCCAAGAAAAACACAATAAATTAGAAGTCCCCCGAATGACGTCCCGTACAGAGAGAGTAGCATACTGGCCAGAGCCAGAAACGTGAATGTCCCAAACAACAATGTGGTCTCCTGGACATTGTGATTGCTAGAGTTTACCAGTGATGATATCAAAAGTCTCGAAACGAACGCACAGATTCCGCGTACATTCAGAAGGTAGGATGCCTCAATGACGGTAAACCCCATGGTCGTCACATAGTTTGGAAAATGTAAATACATGACAAAGACGCCGAGCTGAGTGAAACATAAACACCCGGCAAAACATATAAAGCCAGGATTCTTCATTATTGATAGCCAGTTACTATCTTTTTGACGTTTTTTGTTCTCCGTAACTGCGGAATGTTTCCTAGATTCTTCCAAATAAGATGGGAAATACATACATCCAAGAAAACATGGCTGCAGAGAAATGCCTCCTAGAATCATGAAAAGCATCCGGTTGCCGTAAAATTCTCTGATCATCTCAATGACTGTCGGTATAAAAAGGCCACCTAATGCAATCCACGACGTCGCTATGCCACTTGCCACATTCTGACGCAGTTTGAAGTTATAACCAACTACAAAATAAGCCGCTGTGTTTGTCATACTAGATCCAATACCTGTAACAGAGAGAATAGCCCAGGTAAAGCGAAAAAATATGTATACACTGATATCCCCTGTAGCTTCCTTCTTGTCATTTGATAGTTTGAGGCAGTAAACAAATTGACAATAACTAATAAACAAAATATCGACTCGAAAGCAAAACCGCAATTCTAACTCAAAAACAATAAAACGAGGGCAAAATACCTGGTACGATAGGTTTGAATGGAAAATAACAAAAATAACAAAGACGAAAATGCCAGGTGTTCTGGAAGGGTACGCGTGTTCTGTTTCATCGACGATATCCGCCATGCAAATCTAGGTCACGGGGACACCCGCCATACAAAGCTACGTCACGACGATACCTGCTATACAAATCTAGGTCACGATGATTCCCGCCATACAAATCTAGATCACGACGATACCTGATATACAAATCTAGGTCACGATGATACCCGCCATATAAATCTAGGTCACGACGATACCTGCCATACAAATCTAGGTCACGATCATACCTGCCATACAAATCTAGGTCACGACGATACCTGCTATACAAATCTAGGTCGCGATGATACCCGCCATACAAATCTAGGTCACGACGATACCTGCTATACAAATCTAGGTCGTTATCATACCCGCCATATAAATCTAGGTCACGACGATACCCGCCATATAAATCTAGGTCACGACGATACCTGCCATACAAATCTAGGTCACGATCATACCCGCCATACAAAGCTAGGTCACGACGATACCCGCCATACAAATCTAGGTCACGACGATACCTGCTATACAAATCTAGGTCGTTATCATACCCGCCATATAAATCTAGGTCACGACGATACCCGCCATATAAATCTAGGTCACGACGATACCTGCCATATAAATCTAGGTCACGATCATACCCGCCATACAAAGCTAGGTCACGACGATACCTGCTATACAAATCTAGGTCACGACGATACCCGCCATACAAACCTAGGTCACGTTGATACCCGCCATACAAAACTATGTCGCGACGATACCTGCCATACAAATCTAGGTCGCGATGATACCCGCCATACAAAAATAGGTCACGACGATACCTGCCATACAAATCTAGGTCACGATCATACCCGCCATACAAAGCTAGGTCACGACGATACCTGCTATACAAATCTAGGTCACGATGATACCCGCCATACAAATCTAGGTCACGATGATACCCGCCATACAAAACTATGTCGCGACGATACCTGCCATACAAATCTAGGTCACGACGATACCCGCCATACATATCTAGGTTACGACGATACCCGCAGTCTCACTAGGGTAGTGACACTTCACACTTTATATGAAGTTTTAGTAAAGAATCAGGATATATATTTACTATCGTGATATTATCATTTCTAAGCAGTTGGCAGTTTATTCGATATTTAGGTGATTAGGTCTACTCATATCCACGATTGTCTTAAATTGCGAAACTTGCATAACCAAGTTATGGTCAAATACTGAAACCGTTATATTCATTTTCCTGTATGATATGGATAACCACTTTTTTGTTTTTGTTAGTTTGTTTGAGTTTGTGCGTGGTATTTTGTTTTTAAATATACATGGTATGAGATTTTAAAAGAATATACGTGTATTTATGCTTACATTACGAATACCATCGATGAAGCAGAAGATGTTTACCCTTTCGTTACACTAAATATTCTCCTTTATTAGAATTTACGGTTACAAAGCATACTGTAGGATCTCTTGACATGTTCAAAACGGAGAACTTCACTGACTTGAAAAACGAAACCATAGTTCTAGCTCAATGTCGGTGAAATGAGGACAAATATGAGCGATATTTCCGTTTACAGGTTAAATACATTAGGATTAATCTTGAAGGCTCTATAAATGAAACATCATTATATTAATACTAAAAGTGACACGTTGATACAAACCTGCCAGTATGCCGTATGAGAATATGACGACGTTAAGAGACACAGGGAATGCACAGACGACGAGGCCAATCGTAAAGAGGAGTGATCCGGTAACCGTAACAACACGGCAGCTGTACCTCTCTACCATTACACTGGTAATGATCCCTGTACAATACAAATCTCATATGAGATCTATGGTATCGGATTTCTTCCTGAACGTTAAGTATAATTTACTAGAACAAATAATCCATCCATCCATCCATCCATCCATCCATCCATCCATCCATCCATCCATCCATTTTATTTATCTAAGCTTTATTGACTACTT
This sequence comes from Pecten maximus, assembly GCF_902652985.1. Classification (NCBI taxonomy): domain Eukaryota; kingdom Metazoa; phylum Mollusca; class Bivalvia; order Pectinida; family Pectinidae; genus Pecten; species Pecten maximus. Next base: position 32,742,045 of record NC_047026.1, read on the forward strand.
TTAATATTTACTTATGTCCAATGGATGAATTGGTCGAACGCAAGTTGATCTATACATGCCGACCAAGATAAGTAATAGCTTACACACTATAAATAATCCATTCACAATGCTTTCGATTATTCTAAGATTTCTATTTATATAACATTTAGGCATTATCTTTGTTATCAATACCTATATGGCTATACTTCTTTATTGCCATGTTCTACACGCACCTTCTGTAACTGAATCTGTAAATTATCCATGTACATACCCCCGGCCGTATTCATACATGCAAATATGGAGCCAGCAAGAGCCGTCTTTAGGTTACTATCCTGATATCTGTCCAACAAGGACAAATGAACGATGCCAAGGGTTCCGATGAAGATTCCTTGTACAAACATGACCCCGGAAGCTGCGACCATGACCATCCATGACCATCCTTTGTCAGGCGATGTCAGCTTCATCGATGAAGGGTGTCCTGCAACACAAATATTTCTGATACACGTTTACACATTATTATCAAAACTATTACATTGTTCATACTGTTTTGACAAGTTGTTGATCAGTCAGCGAGAGCTCTATCCCATAATTGAAATAAGATTTACAAGAAAATTATTTTTCTTCAAATGCACACGTAAACATGTCAGATGAAAGCCTGCCTACTAGCCAAAAGAAAAGTACTAAACATTATTATGTTTTGGGCATGAGCAAGTCTAAGACATACTGATACTACGAATATATATGTACACCTCGTAGTATGCCTAACACGGTCCATTATTAACCATAGCAGTCGGTTTTAACTTAGGCATCTAATATTCATTGTGATGCATATTGGTCATACTGAATATAAGGGACTGTACAACACCCGGAATACGTTTGTCTCTAGATCTTCCAGACTCTATATGCATGTTCCACCAATCAAGCGACGACCCTCTCCCTTCCGACACACACCCCCCCCCCCCCCCCTACACACACACACAACACTCACATACCTTCACAGACATTCACGATAGGTATTTATAATCTACGTTATATCCTGAGGCTACGATAAAGTACAAGTAAACATCAATGTAGAGCTTGATAGCATGCACTGTTCTACTGATTACACTGTTGTTATTTATAGATTGCATAGTACTATCTTTTGCTATAGGTTATACTACAATGTACTTACTAGCAATATGTAACACAGAAATTGCATGCTAACTCACAGTTTGATATTCTCAAATGCAGCGTTTGTACGATACCTTAATTGTCGTTCCTGAAAGTACAGTACTCACTTGTTCAGCTACTGTTGCAATCCTGTCGCAGTATTGAACAATGTTATCGTAACGCAGTACGTCACTGACCCCTGTCCCTCCAATTATATCACTAAGGTTTTTTTTTTTTATAAACATCTATATAAAATGTACATAATTGTACGTATAGCTGTCAAGGTGATTAATCTATAACACATAATCCCGGGAAGAGACTACTAAGCGACATACTTACCATTGAACAGAAAGTGAACATGTTAGATGTAACAGACCCCAAGTAACATCTACATTTTCTTCTGCTAGTACATAATGTATGTCACATCGTGACAGATCTCAACGGAATCATGTACAGTTGATTTTAGATAAAACCCCTATGATAGAAGGCAAACTTCTTAGATACCCATCAAACACACATGTCTTCTCAAGAGAAATAATTCGTGATAGACCATGAATGACAATGAAACGAAAAGACGAAACTATTTTATTTTGTTACTAATAAACCTCCCAAATTTGAATATGATTTCATATTTACATTTACGCTGCTGTGTTACTTTGTAACTCTAGTAAGTTGCATTTTGGATTATAAGACATTGACATTAATAGACGTACCAGTCAAACTGTCAGATGTGAGAATGAGCTTTGGATGTGTAATAGGGATCGGCATGCCTTTAAAAGCCGCGGTTTATATTGATTAAGTCAGGATTCCATATCCTTTACGTTCAAAGTTATGGATGCTGCGCAATATTTCAGTTTATCTCTAATTGATATCATAACATTAAAATATACATGCCTAAATCAGTGTAGTGGTCCTCCTAATCAGGTATGCTCTTGCATTTTACTGTCTCAATATGTGCTGATTAAACAGCGATAAGAAATTAATGCATAATCTGCTGTATAAGAAATGCATGGTCACGATAGCTTGGCGTTGGAGTCAAAGAAGAAATGTTATTGCCTATTACCACCGATGGAAGACTTGTAATGGAGACCCTGTCAGTATATGATGTAACAATGTATAATGAAAACCTCAAACCGTACTAATTATATCATTACCGATTGAATCTGACTGAACATCTATCAAATACTTGTGTATGCGGGTTAAACAATGTATATACAACAAATATGTGAATTTTGTAGTAAAATTATGTCTGCAAATCTTTATGGAGGCATCCGATTTTATTAACAAAACTGAAGTTTTGTGAAATAAATAGCATTTTATAGAGTATAAAATGATTTATGGTAAACCTTTACATTACATGAAATAAAGGTAAGAGATTGGTGGTGTGCTACCTTAACTATACCAAAGGAGTAATCTCCCCTTAATCACAGCACCCTTTTATAACAAGCCAGAGATGGTGGTCCTTGTGTTGCAGCAGGCGGTTTTTTAGAGCAATTTAGACTGGACGAACGCTGTGCGCATACAAGATTAAGTCACGGTACATTTGTATCACTTAGGGGCGTGACCTTTGTAAGTATTTAAACTGCTATACCGCCTGGATGCCTGCAAACATGGTAAACTGTATCATAATCTGTTTCCTCGTGGTTCAATTTCTATATTTAGATTTAATATTTCGCGCCAGATCAAGATGTCGTCAGTCAGTCCAATCAATATTCTATGCATGGGGCACTCTTTTATTCGACGACTTGAACGTTTTGTAACATTAACCAGTCTTACTATCGCAATCTAGCAATTTATGGGCCGGATCTAACTATTTCATATTATGGAAGACCACGTGGGACTCTGACTCGAGTCAAAAATCTGTTCACACAGCAAGTGCTCAATTTGAGACCCACAGCATGTGTGCTACAAATTGGATCTAACGATTTAGATGACTCAAACATGTCGTCCGATAAACTTGCACGACACCTATTTTCATATGCTGAATTCTTAGTACAGGGACTGGACGTTAAGCATGTCGTACTATGTCAAATGTTACCACGAAAAACGAGAAAGATAGATGTAGAAATTTTAAATACAAAAATAATCGAGACAAATAAGGCTTTGAAAGAACATTGCAAGTCATCCTCTATGATTACGTATTGGAAATTGCGTGGGTTGAAGAATAGCCCTAGGGCTATTTTACACAAAGATGGTGTACATTTATCTGAACATTTTGGAATGCCAAGATATATTAGCAACATGAAACGAGCTGTGATTTTCTGCAGAGATAAAATCATCTCAACAAATGGTAATGTGTATTGATGATTTTCTTTCACCTTTGAACAAGATTTTTCAAGACGTGTACAGCTGTATATATACTTTTCAATTTGAAACTTATGTGATCTGTAACTTTGTGCCATTATGACCACATAACTCGCACATTTCAGATCAGATAAACTGATACATACTTACCATGCTGTGAGCTACATATTAATTTTGTTAATATAATTTGATTTACTGGAAACACCAGTACACCCATATACATGTACCTTTGTACACAGTAGTCATGATTTTGTTCTGGATGTGGTTATCATCTAGTATAGGTGATATATACATATATAATCCTATTGATCATGAGTGAATATTATCTGGTTGACATATGCAGTGTAATCAGTTATGTTGAAGAACACTCTCCAACCTTCTTAGTAGCCTATATGGGTGACAAGTTTGTTACCATGAATAACATATATAAGCTACATCTGATTCGTTGGTTTGTTGAGTAGCGTATATGGGCCTGTTACCATTTATCATATAAAGAAGCTACATTTTTAAGTACTAGGTAACATTTGTTACCAAGTTGTACAATGAAAACCAATAGTGCCTTTACATGATATCATGCAAGCCTATATCTAATAATAAGATGCTTGCCTGTATATGTTTTCCCACATAGATAATGTCATCAGCAACAACAACAAAAAACGGCGAGCCAGAGGGGCAGCCACCACAAGCAGGGCGACCAAGGCCCAGAAAACGAACCAGCCAGGTCCATCAGAGCCACCCATGGTACAGATTCCAACAGCTAGGGAGGTGGCAGTAGAGCTGAAAAAGCTAATGGAGGAGGAGCAACAATCTCGGGTGACTTACACCTGCTCCTACAACTGTTAACCTACAGGAAGTTGCCCTGCCTTCTTCAACTGTTGACCTACAAGGGGTTGCCATGCCTACTACATCTGTTAACCTACATAAAGTTGGCATGCCTTCTATATCTGTCGACCTACAGGGGGTTGCCATGCCTACTACATCTGTCAACCTACAGGAAGTTGCCCTGCCTTCATCTGTCGACCTACAGGGGGTTGCCATGCCTACTGCATCTGCTGACCTAGAGGAAGTTGGCATGCCTGGTCCTACAGTCAGAACTGGAAATAATACAGGTTTATCTAGGCCGATGGACTGTAATATCGATGCAAAAACAAAATCACAAATCTGGGCTGGGCAGTTTGTGGACTTGGGTTAATTAGTGTTGGAGTCCATTGAAAAATGGAACGAACTATTTCGCATCTTCATTGCAGTGTATTGTACTAAATTACCCTTGCAAACACCACACTTAATGAAATATTGTCATATAGTCAATACACTGGCATCACCGAATGGAGATTGGTATTACCATGATGTTTATTTCAGAAAGTGGAAAACAAACGAAAACCTGAATTGGTGGGAATTGAACACTGAACTCTATACTTTAGCACTCACCAGGAATCTTGTTAAAAAGGGAGGTAATTTTCGGAAAGGTCAAGCAACCACTTCTTCACCCAACCCTACCAGTAAAATCTGTTTTCAATACAACAACAAAGGTGTCTGCTCTAGGCCAAATTGTGTTTGGCCACACAAATGAAAAATGTGGCGCAGCCCATCCCAAAATTTGTGTCCAAAAAAAGGGGGGGGGGGGGGGGGGGAAGGTTGGATGTGTCAAACAAGGACACCGCCAATAGCAACAACATTCGAAATTCCAAACACTAATCCAACAACAGTAGCAATCTATCAGTCTCCTGTAATTGTTACCCCCATTATTGTTACCCCCATTAAGGTTTCAAAGTTGACATACTGGTTGACAGGATATTCTCCAGATTTGACACAACATTTAATACAAGGCTTTAGTCGGGGTTTCTCGCTTCATTATCATTGGCCCAGAGTTTCCCGGGATGCATCAAATTTGCTTTCAGCTAGAAAAAAAACCCATTTCTATTAAAAGAGAAAATACAGAAGGAGGTGAGGGCAGGTCGAGTTGAAGGACCATTTGAACAGCCCCCATTCCCTAATATACAAATGTCACCTTTAGGTCTAGTACCTAAGAGGGCACCTAACGAATACCGACTGATTCATCACCTAAGCTACCCTGCAGATGGTTCAGTTAATGACGGCATACCTCAAGAGTTGTGTTCTGTTCATTATCAAACAATTGATATGGCTATCAGTCACATTTGTAATATGGGAAAGGGCACATTGATGGCCAAAACTGATATAGCACTGAAAGAACTCCAGTCATTTATATGTCTGCTTAATTTTGCATGCAAGGTAGTGATATCAGGTAGGACATTCTTAAGGAGGCTGATAGACCTCACAAGAGGTGTAAAGGCACCTCACCATTTCATTAGACTTGAACAAGAAGCTCGGAAAGATATCTTGGCTTGGTCAGAGTTTATCCAGTCATATAATGGGAAGACCATGTTCTTTGACTACAGGTGGAAGGATTCTGAAAAATTACATCTATACACTGACTCAAGTAATCTTGGGTTTGGTGGCATGTTGGGTAGATCTTGGTTTTTCGATAAATGGGACAACTCTGCTCTTGATCACCATATTTCAGCCTGGGAACTATTTCCATTGATACTAGCAGTAGAAACTTGGGCTTTACAGCTACAAAACAGATGTGTCATGCTCCAATCAGATAATTCTGCTGTTGTGTGTGTGGTCAACACTCGCACAGCGAAGGATCCAGATCTGATGACTCTTGTTCGCAGACTGGTTATAGTATTCCTTTGATTTAATATACTTTTTAAGGCTGTTCACATCCCGGGTGTTCAGAATACTGCTGCGGACATGCTATCCCGTTTGCAGGTGGAAGCATTCCTCAACTCCTACCCAGAGGTAAACAGGGATCCCGATCTTCCCCCAAGCAAGACTTGGGAACTCTGATGGTTGTGAAAGACTCTTTGTTAGCCAATGCTCTAGTTCCATGATCATGGCAAGTATACAAAAAGGCTTTTGGTGAACTCCAAAATTTTGCAAGTCTACATAATCTACAAAAGGAAGTGCTTCCGACAAGTGTGAACTGTCTGTCTATATTTATAGCCTTTTGTGCCACCCGTAACTTGGCAGCCTCTACTGTTCTGACATATGTCTCGGCAATAGGCTACTATAACAAGCAAGCAGGCTATATAGATCCTGGACATAACTTTGTTATTCATAAGATGCTCAAAGGTTATTCCAAATTGAAAAGCACTTCTGACTTCCGGCTGCCCATTACTTATCCTATTTTATCAAAATTGTTGGCAGCATTAGACCATACTTCAAGTTCTATGTATGAAAGAAGTCTATTTAAAGCCATGTCCCTTCTGGCATTCCATGGTTTTCTTAGGGTTGGGGAAATAACTCAAACCCGGAAAGATTCGGTGCCATGCATTAAATCTTCTGGAATCACTTTCACTCAGAACAAAGGTAAAATGGCTCAGTTCCCTTTTGAGATTAATCAATTTAAAGGTAACTATATTCACCCAGTCCATTTAACGGTGTCCGCTAATGTTTCCTACCCAACACTTTGCCCTGTTCAGGCTATGGTGGCCTATGCAAAACTCCGTGGGATAACAGGGTAACAGCAATTATAATATCAGATTCCAAACACATCCCCCAGAAAGTGTCCTGCTTCTGAAGACGAGGATGAAGACGATCAACTAATTCCAAGAAGAGTTCCGGCACCCATAGGAAATTCTTCAAGACCCTAGCATTGTCACAGGTAAGCTCTTGTATGAGTCGTTTATAATGATCATACAAATGCCTCCTAAACAACCATGCCTGGACTCAAACAGCTCTTCGTTGTGGTCCTCTACGTCTGCGATTGCACGAAGGAAGAAGGCCACATCATCCAATTTGTTTACCTCTTCATTTGCAGCTACAGCTTGTTCTTCATAAACAGTCACCAATCTTGTGCAGTAGACACATTTGGTGGGTACTACTAGCTGTCGACGGCAGAGAAGTAGGGACTGTCGTATTTGGTACTGATACAGCCGCTTGTGTATATCGCGACATAGTCGTCGATGATCGCGATGCAGTCGTGGCAGGTCATGATGCATCGTGATCGATTGTTATGAGGTCATGACTGACCTTGAAACAATCGTGACCAAGACGTGAAGCTGTCGTGTGTCATTCGTAACGATTATACGAGCATCCTACAACACTCTTGATTCATTCGTATCTGTGTCTATTTCCTACTTAAACACGACGGCACCAAGACCTTGAGTGATCGTGGCTTAGACCGGGTATGTGGGAAAGAGGCTGAAATATATCACACAAATATAGTGATGTAATTTTAGATTAAAACACACTCTGGTGTCATCGATTGTTATTTGCTTAATTTATCCAACATAATTCATTGGTACCACTTAACCGGTAACCGTAACCGGTGGTTGGTGGTTAACACATATTGAAACTGCCAAAGAAGTAAGAGCCCCATACTGCCTATTATTGCTACGCGCCTCAGACTGTACATTATTTTACATAATAGACAGTATCCTTTAGATATGTCTAGCACGCTCGTATCATTGTATTTGATATCTAAATATATACACGAATGTTTAAAATAATCTCGGTCAGTGCAAATCATAAACACGAATAAATAATACCTTTCAGATGATTATCTCCAAGAGGCACAGCTGCTCTGGTGCTGAGTGAGTTGACCTGTAAAAATTGAGTGAACTCCTATCCTGATTCAAATACTGATCCATCAAAAAGCGAATACACACGACCTTCCCACTGCTGATTGGTTATAGTAGTAGAACTCGGCAAGGTATATATATATATATATATACTCCTTACAAGCACATAGTTAAAATACTTCACAAGTAAGTACACGTATACACATTTCTGTATTAAATCTACATTGAATTTGTTGTCATATAAGTGAACCCCTAGACATCTGTCCTCATAAGACCCTGGTTTTAGTGTTCTTTGAGATATACGTCCTCAGATGACCCTGGCTGTTGGTGTCAAATATTTACCCATCCCTCATATAACCCTAGCGGTTAGCATAACCCTGGCTGTTGGTGTCAAATATTTACCCGTCCTCACATGACCTTATCTGTTGGTGTTCCCCTAGACACCCATCCTCATATGGACAAGCCTATCTATATCCCCCTATACATCCGTCCTCACATGACCCTAGCCCTAAAGCCCAGTCCTCATATCACCTACTAGCTTTCAATGTCTCCCTAAATACCTGTTCTCATATCACCTGACTGACAATGTCTCCCTAAATACATGTTCTCATATCACCTGACTGACAATGTCTCCCTAAATACCTGTCCTCGTATCACCTGACTGACAATGTCTCCCTAAATACATGTCCTGATATCACCTAGCTGTCAATGTCTCCCTACATACCTGTCCTGATATCACCTAGCTGTCAATGTCTCCCTAAATACCTGTCCTGATATCACCTGACTGACAATGTCTCCCTACATACCTGCCCTGATATCACCTAGCTGTCAATGTCTCCCTACATACCTGTCCTGATATCACCTAGCTGTCAATGTCTCCCTACATTGGTTCACACTTCGATTGGAAAACAGGGTAACAGAAAAAATAATCATTCACCCCTTTTTGGGATGAGATGGGGGGATCTCAACCCTCGGAGGGAGATTGTTAAAGAACTTAACAATCTCCCTCCTCGGGTTGAGATCCCCCTATCTTACCCCAAAAGGGGTGAAAGATTCTATTAATCATAGGCGCCCCTCTGATGAATAAGAGTTTTACGCCACCCCGTCTATCACATTGGTTTATATCGGGATTCCTCATTGGAGCGAGGCATCAGAGCGAGGGATGAAGGACTGGTTATCTTTAGGCCGATGACGGGTTTTTTTCAAATTATCTGAGTATCGCGATACTTTGTTTTAATAACAACAGTTCTCTCCGGTTCTCCTATACATGCGTCATATTCAAGTCAATGTATATAAATAGACTCAAAACGCTATTTTAGATGACATTTCCCTCCCAATATTCCTAAAGCATCCAGTTAGTGGACAAGACCATAACAGGTTACATCATGAGGTCAATGCACTAAGCATGTCTTTTCCTGAATTATATTTTACCATTTTAAATAAAAGTATTCAATTACTTAGCTTTCCATTTCTCATTTATGTGTTGAAAGGATCAGAAAAGGTCTACAATAAAAAAGGAAAGTACAAGGTAGGCCTTCAAGCTTTACTGCAGACTATTGACACTTATAGCTTACAACGTCCACTGCGTTACAAGTTAAGGATCATCTATATAGCAGAATAATGTTGAATTTCAAACACGAATGAATATATAAAGATTTGCACAAAAATAGTGATGTAATGTACCAAAATGTTTGTTTCGACATGTAGCTTCTTACAATCACCAATAATTTGCTGTAGATAATACCAGAATAACTTTGTGGTAAGATGTAGCATGGAATGATTCTAAGTCACGCAAATGACCAAACCTGAAAAATAGCCAAGCTGTTATGTTCACAAGTGTCTATAGCACAGGGTAGGAGCATTTGTTTGACCTGATTTTACTGTATGTACGTATAAACACTTATTTTGTTTTGATCTTTTGTTTTGAAATGCAAATGGCGGCTGTGAAAAATATTACACAAATATGGCTTAAAGGGAGTCATTTCAGTTAATAAAAATGATCTCATATCGTACTTTTAAGACATCTTATCTTATCAACATTTTTTGAGCAAAACGACAGGGCAAGTTTGTGTAATATATGGGATACAAATGAGTTAATTATGTCCCCCTGAAACATGGATTTTTCCTACGATTTGTTGAAATTTACAAACAGCTTAACAAATTACATGACAACAGCAAGTTCCACGGTTTGCCATGAAACATATTAAAAGTTCATCAAGTAATTTCTGTGAAATTGCACCATAGTAGGAATTATAGGCCTGTAAAATATCAATGATTTTGCTGAATTTGCTGTTTAGATGCCCCTTAAAGACAGTAAATTATATCTCAACGTGTCGATGCTTTATGGGACGTCAATCTTGCCGATACATCCAACCTTTAAAAAGAAAACGCAGGGATACGATTCGTGGCCTTTGGCGTGTTTCCTCGTCATTTATGGATAAAAATCAAGCTTCACAACAAAATCATTGATGAATAAACAAGAAGGTAGTTAACCAAGTCAAAAACCTGAAAGTTGTCAGATCGGATCCGGGGGAGTAAATAAAATTGTAATCAAGTGTTATATGAGGCCCTATACTTTGTTATAAACGATAATTGTCCAATTGAATTCAAGAATTTTAATGAGATATTCTAAAACGTTAACACTGAAGTATATGGAAAATCAATTGGTTGGTTGGTCCCTATTGAAAGCATTAGTGTACCGATTTTTCACGTACAACATAACCTATTGGTACAATACAACAATAATGCAATGCAATGCTTTGCAATGCTCTTAATCGTCAATCGCTAGAAGAAATAAATTGGTCAAACCAAGCAGTCATATAGAAACACTTATACATACATGGATTACAAGTAGATATTAAAACCCTTTAAAGAAATTATCATTAAAGAAAACCATTCAGGTTTGAAAAAAGGAGATATGGGGCCAATTTCTAGCGACAGATTCGCATTTCAACGAGATTACGAACAGAATTTGACAGAAGAGGTGTTTAACCATTTAAACAAGGTACTTTCGAAAAAGAATACCTTTCTTCAAACGTAGACTAAGACGGTGAAGCGATAGCAGTGACGTTTTGTAATAGTGAGCTAGAAAGGTAAGCAAAGGAGAGACGACCAGTTTAAGGTGGGAAGGCATTGAAACGAAGAAAGCGAAATCGAATAAAGGAAGTCTACATGAAATGGTTCGTTCGCCCGAAAACAATCTTATCCGGATCAAAGAAAGCGATATCCAAGATGAAAAGGAAACCATATAGATCTTGTTTTCATCTCCATGTTATCACCCATACAATGTACATCGTGCCAGGAGTGTAACAGAGCTTTCTGACGAACTGTTGTTCTCCTAAGACAAATGAAAACCGTTCATGGGGGCAATCAACCATAAAAACTCACTCAGGGTATATACCGCCTCCACCGAAGCCGAAGCCAAAGTGGAGACCGAAGAAAGTACTATTGTTACTTCCATCGCAGGGATTACCAGCATCGCCACCACCGCCACCACCGCCACCGCCGCCACAATAACAGCATCGGGACTTTTTTGTATCCCTTCACAGCCACAGTGCTTGGTCCTATCACTGTGGGAAACCGCATTTTGTCAAAACTGTGCTGCAGAATTGTGTGACAAAAAATAACATCCTGTGGCTGTACAAACGGTGGCAACTTCTGTATGACGTCATAAAATCAATTGCTTATCCATTGGTCGAATTTATCCATGAGATACCACACGACTTAGATCAAACTTATTTCATTATTCCAAATGTTTGAAACCTTATCATACTGGATGACCTAATTGCCATAGCCACCAAGGATTCCGGAAGCAAATAACTAAGCAAGATTATGATGCTGTCTTCAAAATATTGCATGATTTCAAGAAACATATTTAGAACGTGTGTCCTGACCAATATCCGATTAAGAGAGAAAAATGTCTGTCGACGAAAATTTACCTAATAAAAAGACGAAATATGAGAGAATGATCCCTGAAGATAGTGAATCGTCCACAGAACCACACGATAAACCATGAAGAGAAGGTTTTAACACGTTGAACAACAGCAAATGAAATTGAAGAAATATGAAAACTCCCATCGTACTGGCTACAACTTAAACATTGAAAATTACATAACATTGGCACTCCCTCTCTTCGTTTGGCACACTGTCGCTTTTCTCATGCGATAAGCGTCAATGTGCCATGCGATGACGCGACAAAAGTACCTTGTAAATGCGGTAGGGTGAGAGAAATGTGCATGTTGCTCTTTGCGTGACAGGGATACTAATGCGACAGTTCGACATGGCCGAAATCAGCCACCATAAGGAACTCTCTCCTGTATAGGAAACCTCCATCATTTGGGTGTTTGAATGTTCAATATGATCGGACAAATCCGTCGAATTGAGAAGTGCTGGTACGATGAGCACAAAGAATTGGCTACCACTAGGACTTTCTGTAGTCACATTAAAAATATTATGAAAGGTCACTGAGGGCTCCCTATACAGAACAGAACATCGCCATGCTTGATAGTGGATACGCTGTTAAGTGAATAACACTATGGAGGTGAAGAACTTTCCGGAATAGAAGTACACCCACAAGATCAAAATACTACCAGAAGTACCATTTTCCAACCCCTATTTTTTCTGGAGGATGAGTTCTATATGCAAGGAAACGTCCGATTGTTCAAATAAAGTTTCATTATTTCCGACATGTTGACTGACGTTTGTAAACAGTGTAAGACACTTTTAAATAAATGTTACTGAAGTAATGTTCGTGTGATCAACATGTCACGAGCAATGTATTGGATTAATATTAACTCTTCTGGATTAGTAATTTAGTATGGTAATTTTTATGCAGACAGCATTACCTTCATTGTGAAGACATATACATGTAGCTAATCATAAAAATATTTTTTGTAACTTTTACTATAGATGAATAATCTAAATAAAACATTATTCCCCATTCACCTTGCATTTAGCCTATGATTTGTTAATCAAGGATTTATTTTTATTTTTAGAAGCTACTTCGAAGTGTATTTATATTGGGGTACATTTTTCTTGTTGCACGAAGGGCACCACGTTAATATGTTTTTACCCCGAATGTAAATACACTTCGGTGTGGCTATAAAAAACAATCCTAATTTTTAAACTTGATTACTATGGGATGTTTTTCAAAATGAAAACAAAACAACACCATATACACATCGTTGAAACAGCGGTCAACTTAATAGAACAGTCGTATTAATCGGAAAACAATATATGGCGCTACCGTGGTTGCATTTACGACAGATAGTAAACAAAATAGTTCGGAAAGAAAACAATGCAATCAACATTTTTTTACTATATTTGTTCAAATATTTAGACATTACTTTTTATTTTTGTGAATTGATAGATTATCATTGATATATTTTTCTTTGATCGTATTGCATAAAAATCATAATTTGCAACCTCGTTAAACAGCTGGTAAAACGATGAACATGACACGGCATTTCTACACTGATGACTAGCTCGCATCATTGAAAGTGAACGTACATCCATAGAAGGACGGGTGTGATAGAAGCTCTGACGACACGTCTGACTTAAAGGCTGTAGCAGAATAATTCAAACTGAGTTGTAATTGTTTTGTTTTCTGGGGACATCAGTATGTTAATTTTATTTGATATCGATGCGCAAACCGAATGACCGTGTGTAATCATCGAAATTTAATAACATTAGGCTTCCTAACTTCATCTACTGACAATGCAACGAAAGTGTAAATATTGACTGTTTAAATTTTATTATTACCTTCTAGTCATGCTCAAAGTACAAATGTATTGCACAACATTGTTGTTTTCCAAATACTTTGTTTTACACTATTACTTTAGAGTGAAATCTCTGCTGATATTACTGTCGATTACTTGTCAGATTGCTCAACAATTTATATGAATAGAATATGAATAGATTCAGAGCGGTGTGTGTTGTACGCCCTGGTTTTTACCTTGTAATATTAAGGGACCATACGGCCACGTCGATATATTATTCAGCACGTATATGAAGCTATGATAAGCCTGATTAGGATAGATATAAAGCTGCAGGTTAATGTTATAAATTGCTTGATTTGTTGGAAGTTTTATTACGGCCAGATACTTATAATTTTGAATCACATTGTCTAAGGACGCAAAATGATGATATAGCATAGATAACATCGTTAAGTGGAAGATTACCAAAACAAACAATTGCTATGTCACAATATGTATTGTCGTATTGAATCGTGAGCTTTATATAATATTCCAAAAGCACCATCTGTATGTATACTCAATATAATTCTTCCTATGAAAGATGCCAAATATAGACATTTGTAACAATTGTTGTAAGATATTTTACTCAGTTATGTTAGATTATGCTCGAAAATGTGATATTATCGATTATGCTGATTACGTTGACAATGCTTCCAGAGAACGTGAGAGAGTGTGAATGTTTATCTATAGCTTGGCAAGTTCATGTTTATCTGTAGCATGGGCAGTTTGGGTAAGTGTTTTGAGTTTAACTATGGTCTGTAGTAATTTTGCAACGTTTACCAAGCTGTATTTTGGTTGTTCACATTCATTTCTATGTTTGTACTTTGTAATGTTCTATCAATGTTCTTGCGCTCACTTGATGGTTACTGTAGTTCAAAATTGTATCCGTCCATCGCCAGAAGTTTCGTTTTAGTTTTAGTCTGAAGAAAGAAATGGACAACTTCTGTCCCTACTAGAGTAGCAAAAGTGCATTAAGAATTTTAATAGATACATTTTAGGTCCTCGCATCGCGGGTGTCATATAGCAAACAAGGTTTTTGTCCGTTCGTCCGTCCATCCATCTGTCCGTCAGCACTTTCATTTCCGGGGATAATAGCTGTTGATAGGACGTTAAATTAAAAAAAAACACCGAACCGTCTCACAATCCAGAAGGTCAAACTTTCAGAAACATTATATGGTGTTACATATTCGCTGTAATGTGTGGATGTGCAATATGGTTTTAAAAAGCTGCTAAGGTCATGGTCGTCATTAATAATCAGTATCGATATAACAATCAGGTTAAGTCCAGGTATCCAGGTGATCAACACATTCGGGAATCCTTCTGACGTGTCAACAATCTTGAGCATCAACGTATTTATTTAAAACTATTTTTGTTCTGTTTAGGCACTTTCTGTCAATGTGCTGACAATTGCACGTCTCTATCTTCTTGCGGATTCCTGTGTTCAATAAACACATCTAATACTTGAGCATCCTCTATGACTTCACTTTTCCTGAAATCATCCGGATGTGCCGATTTAAGTGCGCCCGAAACAAGGCATAGCAATCCAGCTAGTAAAATAATGACACCTGAAAATCAATTCGATGTATTAAATGAATCGTATTACAAAAGGTGAAACCAAAGATCATAGAAATAATAATAGCAATATATAAACAGTATAACGTGAACCAAAACTCATAGACATAGTATTATTATATTAAAGATATACAAGTCCAATGTTTTACATGTCTGGGGGGAATAAAATGTTTTTGTAAAAAAAAAAAAAAAAAAAAGATATACATACATACATATGTACAAGTCAAATGTAATGGAACACACAAACAGGGGTTAATAAAGAAATAAACAAGCGCCCCCTACAAACAATGACCTATGTTTTTACTGCTCTGAACCTGTGTACGATATAGGGGTATTATAGAGCGGTTTTAATGAAAAATTGGTTCCACTTAAAATGTACTATCGCATACTATTGTTATAAAGATAGTCAGATAGATCCGTTCAAGAGTTACTATTTACTACAGTGTATCTCGATGTACCGAAGTTAAACGACCTTTAAATGCTTTTTATTTGAATTTATTTCGAACATTTGAATATCTATTTAAAGCGATTTCTGCATATTAAGGTTATGATCAGGATATTGAAAACGATTACATCATGGATTTTTAAGAACATTTTTAAATTGTATACCTTTCCTGACAAGACAAGTTTCTTAATGATGTTATGTGTAATACTACATGTAGCTGATAAAATCGTGTATAGTCATTGTACCAAACAAGATGTTTACGTATAACGTACATAGCGAATAGGAATAGCCATATCAAACGTCTATAAATACTTTGAAATTCGTGAGTTTATTACAGATTTTAATTTCTGCAACCACTCACCTGTGATACTGAAGCAGAAGGTATATGTCCCCCCGATGTCAATCACCTGTCCTGTTGAACACAAACAAGTTTGATATTAATGTAAATATATGTCATATACTAGATGTCTCAACGATTGTTCTGTATATGGGC
Source organism: Pecten maximus (assembly GCF_902652985.1). Lineage (NCBI taxonomy): Eukaryota > Metazoa > Mollusca > Bivalvia > Pectinida > Pectinidae > Pecten > Pecten maximus. The sequence goes on from NC_047026.1 coordinate 32,758,347, forward strand.
ACTGCAACGAGCTAATAGGGTAATTATTTTTGCCAACTTACCAATAAGTTAGAAAAATTAAATGTATGGATGAATGAGATTGCGAGCTTTTGAAATAATAATGTACATGCCTTGCATTGTTAAAACACATTTTGGAAAAATAAAAAGTTACAAAACAACTTACCAACAAGTGTTGGTCCAACCAACGTACCAAGTCCCATCACTGCAAATTCAATCCCTGTTGCTGCAGCAAAATGATCAGGACCAACAATATAAGCATTTAAAGCGTTCAGAATTCCAAAAATAGAATCACTATAAAACCCTCCAAGTACACAAAAAATCACCAGTCCGCCAAAGTATTCCCCGTAAAATGGAAGAAGAATGCAGGCTAACGCCAGGAAGGAAGAGGTTCCGAACATCATCGTCGTCAGCTCGGTGTTATAGCTGTTCGAGTTCACTAACGCTGCTAGTAAGATTCGCGCGAAAAATGCACATACTCCTTTTATTGTCAGTAAATACGAAGCTTGCAAAGAAGTGAATCCCATTGTTATCACAAATTTGGGCAAGTGTAAATAAATGACGAAGGCACCAAGCTGTAACAAACATAAATAGCCAGTGAAACATAAAAAGGAAGCATTCTTTATAATCCTGATCCACTCATTGCACACAGATATTACTGCAGATGACTTTTGTCGTTTCTCGAAGCGTGACGCTTGTTTTCTAGAATATTCCAGAAATGCAGGGAAATACAGTACTCCCATTACAACTTGTTGAAGAGAGAAACATCCAAGAATCACAAAGATCATCCTGTTTCCGTAATACTCTCGTAGAATTTCTACGATTGGGGGCATCACAAGGGAGCCCAATGCTATACCAGACGTAGAAATACCATTGGCTATATTCATCCTTTGCCTGAAGTTGTATCCAACGACGATGAAAGCAGTCGTATTTGATAAACTGGAGCCAATGCCTGATAAAAATAGTAAAAAGAAGAAGAAAACTCAAATATATGTAATCCCGTAGATCTAAGTAACAACCAATAAACAAAGGAAGAAGCATGGAAAATTACTGATAAACATAACCGCACTTGCAAACACAAATGGAAAAAAATCGTGTGTGATTGAACTTAATGGTCGTCAACAATAACGATACATACATGTATGTGTTGATAAGTATTCGCAATCAGTAATTAGCTTTACCGGCATGAAGCTTTTGGATTAAAAATATGTATTGAGGAAGATATGGCATTAAAACCGACACATGCATCGTGTTATTTTCATTCTGGTCTTTCCAATCTAACGTCTCGTAGTTATAACACGCCTGAGCTTTTGAGATATATTTTTATTTTAATATTAAATATAATAAATACCTGCCAGTATCCCATAGGAGAACATCACCACATCTAGTGATACTGGTAAGGCACAGATCAGGAGTCCGGAAGTAAACATCACGGAGCCGGCTATAGAGACACAGCGACAACTAAACCTGTTGGCCAAGGCACTGCATAGGATACCTACCATGTAAGTATCAAAGTAATAACACTATAATATACTATACCCATCTATAAACCTCCACATCAAGATTGGTTGCTGGCTTTAATGGGCCTTGGACGTCCAGCAATTATGCCATATTTTATAAAATTCTTTTGATCATTTATTAGTTATCATTAGGAGGACTAGTTAACTGTATCTTTTTAAAGGAAGTAAAATCTCTTAAAATATAGCCAGTACGATATTAATGTACAAGCTTAAGTCACAAAGTCTTAACACAGCTAAAATGGGGTTAATTTAATATTTGATTTCCCTCCTAGCATTAAGGGTAGTGAGCATAAAAATCAGTTCTCAGGTGTTGCATAAATCTGCATTGTATAGAAATTTATATCGTCTGATGATTGATATATTAACACTGTGTATATCTTTATCATCCAGTAGAATAGATGTTCATTAATAAGTGGATATCTATAATACGAGTACAGTTCGCATCTCTGTGTATCATCTTGTTAGGATATCGGGCCGACCATCACTGTGTGTATCATCTTGTTAGGATATCGGGCCGACCATCACTGTGTGTATCATCTTGTTAGGATATCGGGCCGACCATCACTGTGTATCATCTTGTTAGGATATCGGGCCGACCATCACTGTGTGTATCATCTTGTTAGGATATCGGGCCGACCATCACTGTGTGTATCATCTTGTTAGGATATCGGGCCGACCATCACTGTGTATCATCTTGTTAGGATATCGGGCCGACCATCACTGTGTATCATCTTGTTAGGATATCAGGCCGACCATCACTGTGTATCATCTTGTTAGGATATCGGGCCGACCATCGCTGTGTGTATCATCTTGTTAGGATATCGGGCCGACCATCACTGTGTACCATCTTGTTAGGATATAGGGCCGACCATCACTGTGCCACTAAAATGTTGATGGTTAAGAACATGGGTGTGACGCAGTAGCATATGCTGCGGATATTTCTGGCAAGCCAATAGGGTGCTGTACGTCGTGAGTTCGAGGCCCGGTCAGGGCACGAGTCATAAAGTTGTCTTCCTTCGTCATTTGTGTTACTACTGTATGTTGTAAGTATTAGCACAATGTATCATACGCACTACATGTGTTGTTGATCCGAAGTTAAAGATTTGTATTTCCCGTCGTATTTACACTGTGATGAATACAGATATAATCTAACAATGTGTACATTTATATCGTCCAGTAGATTATTAACAATGTGTTTATCTATTAGAGCGATATTATATTGAGGTCAGTAGCTAACTAAAATGTGTTTTTGTTTACTTCTTACCTCCAGACGTGGTCATACAACCGAATAGAGAACCTGCCATTGCCGTTTTCATGTTGGACTCGTCATATCTGTCTAGCAGAGCCAGGTGGATAATCCCTAAAGCTCCCATAATGGCCCCCTCCACGAACATTATCCAAAACGCCCCGAACAAAACCACCCATGACCAGCCCTTGTCAGGCTGTGACAGGACAATCCCGGCCCGCTTCATCTTAACGACGGGTCTAATTGATCCTGAAATAGACTAAGATAATTTTGAAACAGTCGGTACAATTGTATGGAGATACATGATTTCATAACAAATGATAAACAGCCAGATATACCTTTGAGTGTAATGAAAAAATAGAGAAGCTGTCGGATAGGTAAATATACATTGGACTTAAATCACAAGTGTCTGTGTTTCTATTATTCACCGAAACTAAGTTTATTTTATTCCAATGGGAACAAAAAACACAATATTTAATTGAGTTTGTAAAAGTTATATTTGTTCTTTATGTTTGATGACACGTATTCTCATTGACGTTTCACGATTGTTTTTACGGTATACGGTATATATGGTGTCATAAAGATGTTTAGTGAGTTTGAAATCTACAGTTAAAGTCCCGAATTTATTGCAGCTACTGTGTAAGTTGTATATAAAATACGGAAATCAGCATCCTCAATGTGAAACTTGTCAGTATTTCATAGACTAGAATACTATTCAGATGATAGAGTTTGGAGAAAAAATCACCTAATCTACAACGACACTTGTTTATTCTCGTAATCAGTACAGTGTAGAGAATATGAATATTAACAAATTGATAACAATAATGCACGGTAAACCAAGATGGACATCAGTATTGTGAATTATTTAATATCAATAATAAATTAAGCCAATGAAATAAGTTTATTTAGAGTTACGTAATTGAATAATGCATGAAATTTACATGTACTTGATCTATCATGATAATATCTAGACATCTATTTCCATCCGCTATTGAGTATAAGTTGTTGATCACAGTTGAATAAATAATGAAATTGGTCGCCTATTTCTCTTATATTACATGAAGTGCAAAATCTATTTTCATGTGGCATATTAGACTATCTACCACTTTCAATTGGTATTTTTATATTACCCGTTCTAAATTTACAGTAAGATTGACTAATTTGGGAGAAAGTTCTAGTTAATAATTTTCTCAACAGAGTTCAGTCTTGTAGTTAACAGTTACGTCTCCTGTCGCGTGACACCGTACGTGAAAGATCCCTGAGTTATCTAATTATATATATTTCAATAACTCATTCTAAATATAATACTAACCGGTGTAGGAAAACAATTCTTGTATGTCAATGAAATATCATACATATCGGTACGTGTGCTTTGCTCAAGCATATAGCTTGTTGTAGGAATACAGAGTATACGCTTATATGAACACGTGACACAGAAAAAGCTAAAATGTAGTGCACTTGATATTAGTATACATAGGTACATATTAGATACAAGTCCAAAAACTACATTTTAATCTTTTATTGATAGAAACATGTTTTGTTTATCAATGAAATTTGAAACATTTGATACGCTTTAACATTCAGTCTCTGTATCCATTCTCAAGACAGACTCGTGTGTTAGACAATCAATAAATTGCCCCCCCCCCCCCCCCCCCCCCCCCCCCCCCCCTCCACCTCGGGTTGGAAATTTCAGTCACATCCCCAAGTTAAAGGCGACGTTGCTATGGACCCTTACACTTTTGTTAATATTTTAGTGACGTATATAAATCAACTGCGCGAGGATAATACTATAATCTAGACATGACACAGTTACAACAAAGGTCGCCACGCTTCCCTATCTAGCCACAATTATTTTCACACACACCCATCATATTACCTTTCCATACAACACATTATAACATACTGCTTACACGCATATATTTGTTACCTGTATAGCAATGTATTTTCTTATACAAAACCGAATATAATTATCTTATTAAAAATGTCTTTTACATTTTAGTTTATCTGTCTTATTACAATAATGTATACCACTACATATCTCTTATTTTGTTATTCAAACTATATTACATGCATATGATATATATTGTAATATATCATTTCATATACAAAACTCTGTACTCTTTACCCGCATTAGTCAGATTTCCAACACATGCTACACACGTACCCACGTACAGTTGAACTGGGGCAACCTTAGTGGCAGCGGTAATGGCGGCATCCATTGTTCTCGGTATATTGGCTTTTGTTTAATACAGTGTATTTCCAAAATCAATGCGACTATTGGGAATGCACAGTCTTTGTATATAATACTTGTATTATACAGACATGTTATGTGTATTGTTAATGTTCATTTCGTCGCTAAACACTACACATACTCACCGTTATGCACTGCACACCTCTGTCTAAAGCACATGTTAGCTCAGCCAATATCGGGTAACGGCCAACTGTTCCTACAGCGTCGCATATGTGTCAAATATTTCATGCGTGTACCTAGGATTTGGGAGTGTTATTTCTCTGTAATGTTATGTAAATGTTTATTCAGAATAATATACAACATATAATCTTCCGCAACCGTATACATTAAAACGGATATTGATTTTATGTGCTTGACAATTACATGTCCCAAACAAGCTTGTTAATTACAGGTCCCAAACAAGCTTGATAATACATTTTCTCTAACAAGCTTGGTAATTACATGTCCAAAACAAGCTTTTTAATTACATGTCCTAAACATGCTTGTTAACTATACATGCCCTAAACACGCTTGTTGCTTACATGTCCCAAATTGGGTCTTCCCCGAACGCCAACTCTGGTTAGGGTGGGGTGTTATAGTCTGTTACAGAAATATCCTCAACGTAAGGATCCAAAGGTTAATCAGAACACAGGTTAATCAGAACACAGGTAAATCAGAACACAGGTAAATCAGAACACAGGTACATCAACTCACCTGTTGGGTGATCAGAATATCATTAACTGTTGATTGCCAAACAACTGAAATAATGTATAAAATGATGAATAGGAAATGAGAGTTCTGCATAAAGTCGTCCCTCCTTCTTTATTCATAGTAATGTCCCTCCCAAAAATGGGATGGACAGTGAGGGACCAGTGAGGGATGAGGGACTGACCCCGTGACCTATAATTAGAATGACCTCTTCACTTTTAATAGTAATTAGATTAACAGTAATGAGGGATGAGTATATATTTAGAACAAGCTGGGTTTTCCCGGTGACATTCTATGTATATCCAAAAGAGGATTGATCCTCCTTACATTCCAGACATATCGCCCAATGGCGATTATTTTTAGAATAATTCTTTAAGGAGGATTTATGTGTCAAGAATAGAATGATATGATTGTCCCTTACATGCTACCCTCCACATAGTGATGCGTATCTTAACCTCATGTATTGCATCATTGTTATTTTAACACACTCGCGGTTTTTCCAAGCTTTGTAACGTTTACTTAACGTATTAGTTGCGACAGTCCTCCTCTTTATTTCATCATAGCTATTTTTGCACAGTTTGTAATGTGTATACATAAGCTAACGTTGATGTGTATTACCTCAGACAAACATATAAAACTATTAAAAGAAGATAAGTGATTCATTCTTTAAATATGGGTTGGAAGGAACACTTGGATAATATCTACTTTGATTTAAACAACCCTATCAGTTATGCGGGACCAGAAAAGATTTAAGATCGGAATTCATGCCATTCGTCGTTTCCTTCAGGATATAGACGCATACAGCTTACAACGTCCTCTACGCTACAAGTTTAAGACTAGAAAAGTAATATCTCAAGGTATCGATGCTTTATGGGATGTTGATCTAGCTGACGTCTCAAACCTAGAGAAAGAAAACGATGGAATACGATACTTATTCATTGCCATTGACGTGTTTTCGCGTCATTTGTGGGTTGTTCCTTTGAAGAATAAACAACACCAGTCTATCATTGACGGATTCAAACACATATTTGGTCAGGGTAGAAAACCACAAGAGGTCAGATCGGATCCGGGCAGTGAATGGAAAAATACAATAATGTATACCACTACATCTCTCTTATTTTGTTATTCAAACTATATTACATGCATATGATATATATTGTAATATATCATTTCATATACAAAACTCTGTACTCTTTACCCGCATTAGTCAGATTTCCAACACATGCTTCACACGTACCCACGTACAGTTGAACTGGGGCAAACTTAGTGGCAGCGGTAATGGCGGCATCCATTGTTCTCGGTATATTGGCTTTTGTTTAATACAGTATATTTCCAAAATCAATGCGACTATTGGGAATGCACAGTCTTTGTATATAATACTTGTTTTATACAGACATGTTATGTGTATTGTTAATGTTCATTTCGTCGCTAAACACTACACATACTCACCGTTATGCACTGCACACCTCTGTCAAAAGCACATGTTAGCTCAGCCAATATCGGGTAACGGCCAACTGTTCCTACAGCGTCGCATATGTGTCAAATATTTCATGCGTGTACCTAGGATTTGGGAGTGTTATTTCTCTGTAATGTTATGTAAATGTTTATTCAGAATAATATACAAGATATAATCACCCGCAACCGTATACATTAAAACGGATATTGATTTTATGTGCTTGACAATTACATGTCCCAAACAAGCTTGTTAATTACAGGTCCCAAACAAGCTTGATAATACATTTTCTCTAACAAGCTTGGAAATTACATGTCCAAAACAAGCTTTTTAATTACATGTCCTAAACATGCTTGTTAACTATACATGCCCTAAACACGCTTGTTGCTTACATGTCCCAAATTGGGTCTTCCCCGAACGCCAACTCTGGTTAGGGTGGGGTGTTATAGTCTGTTACAGAAACATCCTCAACGTAAGGATCCAAAGGTTAATCAGAACACAGGTTAATCAGAACACAGGTAAATCAGAACACAGGTAAATCAGAACACAGGTACATCAACTCACCTGTTGGGTGATCAGAATATCATTAACTGTTGATTGCCAAACAACTGAAATAATGTATAAAATGATGAATAGGAAATGAGAGTTCTGCATAAAGTCGTCCCTCCTTCTTTATTCATAGTAATGTCCCTCCCAAAAATGGGATGGACAGTGAGGGACCAGTGAGGGATGAGGGACTGACCCCGTGACCTATAATTAGAATGACCTCTTCACTTTTAATAGTAATTAGATTAACAGTAATGAGGGATGAGTATATATTTAGAACAAGCTGGGTTTTCCCGGTGACATTCTATGTATATCCAAAAGAGGATTGATCCTCCTTACATTCCAGACATATCGCCCAATGGCGATTATTTTTAGAATAATTCTTTAAGGAGGATTTATGTGTCAAGAATAGAATGATATGATTGTCCCTTACATGCTACCCTCCACATAGTGATGCGTATCTTAACCTCATGTATTGCATCATTGTTATTTTAACACACTCGCGGTTTTTCCAAGCTTTGTAACGTTTACTTAACGTATTAGTTGCGACAGTCCTCCTCTTTATTTCATCATAGCTATTTTTGCACAGTTTGTAATGTGTATACATAAGCTAACGTTGATGTGTATTACCTCAGACAAACATATAAAACTATTAAAAGAAGATAAGTGATTCATTCTTTAAATATGGGTTGGAAGGAACACTTGGATAATATCTACTTTGATTTAAACAACCCTATCAGTTATGCGGGACCAGAAAAGATTTAAGATCGGAATTCATGCCATTCGTCGTTTCCTTCAGGATATAGACGCATACAGCTTACAACGTCCTCTACGCTACAAGTTTAAGACTAGAAAAGTAATATCTCAAGGTATCGATGCTTTATGGGATGTTGATCTAGCTGACGTCTCAAACCTAGAGAAAGAAAACGATGGAATACGATACTTATTCATTGCCATTGACGTGTTTTCGCGTCATTTGTGGGTTGTTCCTTTGAAGAATAAACAACACCAGTCTATCATTGACGGATTCAAACACATATTTGGTCAGGGTAGAAAACCACAAGAGGTCAGATCGGATCCGGGCAGTGAATGGAAAATAGATGGGTAAAACAATATTTAGACAAAGAGGGAGTCGGGCATTATGTCACTCATAACGTCACTCATGCAAATTATGCTGAGAGAGTAATCAGGACACTGAAAGTGTTGATGTATCGATATTTCACTCACAACCGAACCCATCAGTACTTAGATGTTCTACAGGATATCGTCCAAAATTACAATGCCAGGCCCCACAGTGCTCTAGATGGTAAATCACCGGATGCTATTGAGAAGTCCAATGAAGCATTGGTGTGGAAACATTTGTATGTTGATTCGAAGAAACCTAGGATAGTTAAGAAAAAGAAAAGCTCAAAACCTTTCAAGTTTAAAGTTGGTGATGTAGTAAGAATATCGGCCAACAGACGCACATTCCAACGTGATTTTGAGCAAAAATGGACAGAAGAGGTTTTCACCATCAAGACGAGGTACCTTCGTCAAGGTATACCTATCTATAAAATCATTGACTACGACGGAGATTCGATAGCTGGGACTTTTTATAACAGCGAACTACAAAAGGTCAACAAAGGGAGGGATGACTTGTTCAAGGTGGAAAGGGTGTTAAAACGACGAAAGAGAAACGGAATTCAGGAAGTATACGTAAAATGGCTTGGTTATCCAAAGAAATTTAATAGTTGGATCAAAGAGAGCGACGTCCAAAACCTATAAAAGGACCTAAAAAAGAAAGGGTGTTCATTTTCAATCTGACAGCCATGCAGTCCACGTCGTGTCCAAAGTGTAATAAAGTGTGTTCTCGAAGGGATGTTCTTTTACGGCACATGAAAACCATACATGGAGGCAGTCAACCGTATCCACGAATCAGTCATGCGTATCCACCGCCGCCACCACCGCCACCACATGAAGTGAAGGTGCTTAACTCGTCATCACAGCCGCCGCCGCCGCCGCCGCCGCCGCCGCCGCCGCCGCCACCACCGCCAGTGCGGGATTTTGTCTTCAAACATCCTTTCACAGCAAATGTTTCCGGACCAACATCGTGTGGAAAGACTTATTTTGTTAAAAAAGTGCTTCAGAGTTGCATGACAAAAATTGAGCCCGCACCTCAGAGAATCATATGGCTTTACAAAAGATAGCAATCACTGTATGATGTTATACAGTCGACTGTTACACCGACAGTTGAGTTTATAAAGGGGATACCTCTAGATTTGGATCAAGATTCGTTTATTAATCCTAATGTCAACAACTTAATAGTGCTAGATGATCTCATGTCTACGGCATCCAAGGATCAACGTGTCAACGAACTTTTTACAGAAGGCAGTCATCATAGAAATTTGTCTGTCATAGCCATCAATCAGAATCTTTATTACAACAAAGATCCAACTCAAAGAAGAAATTGTCACTATTTAGTGATGTTTAATAACCCGGTTGATAGGCAACAGACCATGACGCTGGCTCGGCAAATGTATCCGGAAAGACCCCAACATCTCGTGCGTCAATTTAATGAAGCTACGGATAAACCATACGGTTATTTATTGGTGGACCTTAAACAAACTACCCCGGAATCTCTACGTTTGCGTAACAATGTTTTTCTGGATGAGACTATAAAAGGACCACTGGTTTCAAATTGTATTCATTCTGAAAACAACACCCCTACTGTGCA